>NW_018108191.1:311970-328637 GCF_000183805.2 Loa loa | reverse complement strand
GGAGTTTGGAAGGGTTCTTCCGAGAGAAATTTGCATCCAATGAGTATGACAAGGTAATGCAATTGATAGTCGAGATGGCACAGTTAAACATAATGCAAGAGGAAATCGAACACTGGGGTTTAAGAAAAGACCAGAATGGAATCTGAAGATGTGTTGGAAGACTTAGAAAGGCTATGCCTCGAACTGAGGATTTTTCGTATTTCATCAACAGAAGATAGCGGAACTGATCGTGAAGCATTACCATGAGAAATTATTTCATTCGAGCGTGCACTACACCTGGTCCAAAATGAGACAACGGTATTGGATCCCCCATGGGCGGTCATATATCAAGAAAATTTTGAGAAAGATTTGTAAAGGTTGTACTATGTGGGTGGCTACGCCATTTGAGCAACCAGACTTTCCTCCTTATCCGGCTGCTGGAGTTGTAGGGACGAGACCGTTCGAAACAGTTGGTTTAGACCTGTTTGGGCCAATTCTAATAAAGGAGGATCATGCCAAGACCAAACGATGGGTGGCTCTGTTTACATGTTTAGCCACTCGAGCTGTGCATCTCGAAGTAATGGAAACTATGTCTACTGAACAATTTGTACAGGCATTCCGAGGATTTACAAGCCGAAGGAGACAACCACAACACATAATTTCCGATAATGCCAAGAACCTTATATCAGCTTCCAAAGTACTTGTAGAATTAAGTACAGGGGAAAATGAAACAATGAAATGGGAATTCATTATTCCAGGCGCTCCTCGGCAGGGCGGCATTTACGAAAGAATGTTTGGAGTAGTTAAAGGATCTCTAAGAGAAGCTATCGGTACAAAGTTCCTTAACAGCGGAGAATTGATAACTTTATTCACCGAAGTTGAAGCGATTATCAATGAAAAACCCTTGTTGGACCTGGAATAGGTTTAGTGTTAAGACCTGGGGATTTATTGGATCCAGGTTCAGCTCGGGCTCAGCTCGAGGAGAACATTTAACAGAAGAAAAGGCTTACTGCAGGGACAAAACGATATGCGGGGAAGAAAATTTACAAATGAAGGAACTGAAACATCAATACATGACATGCAAGAGACTTGATCATCTATGGAAAATATAGCGAGAAGAATACCTAGAAGAGCTAAGAAAACGAGCTCAACACAAACACCGAGAGCCTCGTAGCCGTATTCGACGAGAACCCGAAATTGAGCTGGTGTTGAAAGACTGTCTCAGAAATACCTGGAGAATGAGAAGAATCGACAGATTCATAAGGGGCAAAGATGATATATGTCGATCAGCGGTTGTAAGAATAACGGAAAAGAGCTAGTGAGAGCAGTGGGACACTTCTATCTTTTGGAGGTTTCCAACCGAGGATAAGGTGTAGACCACGTTCGCCTTGGGAGTGTCGCTGATATCGCGAGTAGAAAAAAAGGGACAATAATCCCCTTTTTTGAAACTCAGACATCTTTGATTTATATGCTCATATCGTCTTATATTTGCTCTAACAAATAACCCAACACGAGTGGGTGCTCCATAAAGATGCTAATTCTTGTAATCATAAAAGGTACAAGGACACTCCCAGTCGAAGAAGCGGAAAGTCCTGAGCACTAATCCATTTTTTCAAATGTGTTTCATTGAGGTCGGTTGGATATAAGATATCGGGCGTGATTTAATCTTTCCGTTTTAGTTTTTGTTATTAATTTGTTGTATCAATGTCATATTTGCAAGTTCGTTGTTGAATAAATTTATCGTAATAAAAGGTTTAATTACCCAAGTTTGAGGTACCATCAACTAAAGAGGCAGAAAGAACCCTCAGTTTGTCACGACTGAAGAAAATCGGCGACATGGCGTTTACAGTAGCTGGATTTGTTCCATTTATTTATTATTTCCAACAGGAACGGTTTTTTGGTTTTTATTCAGTGTTGTATGCAATATAGGGGCAGATTGTACTGTCCATTCAGTTATATTAAATTCTTACTAGTCCTTTTCCAATGAAAAGTTTTGTATGGTACTTATACTTTGAGTTCATCCCCTCAGGAATCTCTCACGTTGTCCTTTCCCGACCATGCAAATTTGATACCCTCCTTGTCGAATCTTTTTCCTCTGTCAAACACTATGTACTGAACCAATTAACTTACAACATTTCTAAAACCTAATATTTGGCGCGCACTATTCCAGCATAAAGTGCGCCAAACAGAGATTGACAAATTTTCACATAGATTACTGGTAGAAAGTATTGGGCCATTGATTTGATTCACGTTTAGTATTGCTTTTATTTCGAGAAATTTGAAATTTGTTTTTGCCTGTAGAATGAACGTTGCAGGTGTGATGAGTTCGACAGCGGAGTATGAGTGGGGAATTGTCGTCTTTGGTGAGAACAACAAAGGGAGAATCACACATGAAATGATGCGGTGCGTTATTTGTATAGCTTATTACTAATGGGAATGGTTACGTTATGTTGGGGGTATGTGCGGAATTGGAATATTTCAGATTAACAAAAACAAGCATAAATGGAGATTTTTATTCTTGCTAAATAATAGTTTCGAAATTTAATGTATACGAACAGCATTGAGAAGATCTTGATAAAGCAGTATTTGCATGCCAGTGGTAAGATTCTTAAATTTCCTTTTTAGCTCTTTCGCCAATATGTTTCGTCACAACAGTTCCAAGCTGGGATTGGATTTAGTGCAGTTACCATTTTTTCTATTTACCAAAAATATGGCCATGGTACAAAGTGAAGTCGAAGAATGGTTCGAAGAATTGGAATCGGACAAAGTTGTGATGCTTGTGATGTTGTTCAATGATAGTGGTATCCATCTTTTTTGTGTCTTCTAGAAGGACGTTGCTAATATAAATTCTAATGCAATTGAATTCGATTGAATCATCAGAAACAATAAGTTCCAAATTAAGATATGTTTCAATCTAACCTGTACGAAACAACTGATCTGATATTGATATCTTATCCTGTGGGAATCATTGTTGCTGAAAATATTGCCACTGAAACTTTGGCACTTCCTTTCCTCACTTTGCTCATTAGTTTTAAGCTTTCTAATCCTGTTCCTGTTATCACTACCCAAATTCTTTGTTATATCTCTTAATGGCAGTTCATCGTAAAGTTCTGCAACTTTATCGCTGTCGTTTAGCATGAAAAGATTGCAAAATTTGGGCAATTTTAAGAATTTTGGATTGGAAGCTAAAGAAGAAATACATTTAATACTATCTTTCCTTTCATATTCTGCTAAATAATTGTTCTCTTTCTTCACAAAGATATTTTTTTAATCCTACTGTCCTCACTCACTTACCATCCCAACTTTCTGGAATAGAGCTACTATTCCAGTGTTCATATCTCACTAACATAATTTTCAATGTAATTTTTTTTCAATTTCTAATAATTTTTTGTTCCGTTCTCTGTTTATTCAGATTCGAACGAAGTAGAGGAGAAAATGCGAAGAGCTTGGAAAGAAAACGTCTTGCTCTATACACAGAGAAGTGATAGTTTGCTTTGTTGTGCACGTGATGGAACTGAAAAAATAATATGCTGTTGGATCAAAGAAATTTGTGAACTTTTAAATAGGAGATTTTACGAAGGTGAATTCTTCTTGCTGGAATATTGTTGTAGAAAAGTTTTGATTTTTTCCGTTGCGAAATTTCCATTTTCAAAAATTTGAGTGCTAACTAATTTCCAAAATCTTTGTTTCCGGGAGTCGTAGTCGTAATCTGTCTTCAGTTTGGTCAGAAATAAAATTTGGTTCTGAGGGTACAGAGAGAACAGAATCAGTCAAAACAAATGTTATTGAAGCAGTTGAACAGGAAAAACTATCAAGTGAAGAATTTCTCTTGGCCGTATCTTTTTTATTAGACATATTTATGTTCTTTATTAGATATTTTTTTTAATGCTTATTTTCGTATTATCATGCTTGTTATGAAGCAAAATAAAAGAGATATAGGTATTGTTTGGTATAAAGTATTAAATAGTTCCAGTGGATGGTTTTTTCAGGATAGATGGTATGCAAACAAAGTAATTAAACTGGTAATGAATTACTTATTTCAGGTTACGGGAACCTCGAAGAACATATAATCAATGGAGATCAGCTACCACTTGATTTTGTTCATATTGAGAATATTTTTTTAGATTTGCGAAAATTGGAAAAACCACTGAAGGACTTAGATTTGGTCTTAAATTATTTCCACGTGTTAAACTTATATTTAGTCTTGAATTATTTCCACATGTAAAACATTATTAAACTTTAAATGAGGAGTGAAGTGCAAAAAATGTTGTTTTCGAATTTAGGTTGAAATACAACGATGTTTTGATGATAGGGATGCTTTCTTCTAATAATCCATTATATAGAATATTTATATGAGGGATTAATTTTCCCTGACCGATTTACTATAGGTGAAATACATCGATACTCCAATGCTGCATAATAGATTACGTATTCCATTCGCCGACAAAGAGCAAAATGGCCGACTACTTGCCATTCTTTCAGTTGCTTCGTTTACAGAACTTCCAGATCTTCAAACTTCAGTCGTTAATTTTGTGGAGAAGATTCTCAAATCGGGGTTAATTTTCAGTTTTCTTCCGTAGACCATGTCCACCCGAAACTATCTTGAAAACAAATATATCTAGTTGTCTTCTGTATTTCAGTTTTGTTTCTTTCATGCTTCGTGAGAATGCATGTTATATACGCAGTGTTGCTAATGACGAATGCTGTAGAACTCTTTTCATTTACCTTCAAGACATTATGCAGATATTATACATTTCAAAAATTAATCACATTCAAGATTTCGTGAGTTCTTTCCATTTTCACAAGCAACATCAACTTTGCTGTTTATTTATTTGTTTTTTGAAATAATTATTTACTTATAATTCTAGCATTGCTAATATGACATTAGTATTTTAGGATATTGTATGTGATGAGTTTCTAAATTTTATGGAGTTAATTCCGGAAAAATGTTGGTCAGCTATCGATGAAAGACTTCAATTAACGATTTTCACAATGTTACAGAATTTAACCGTTCGTTTTGCAACTATTTCTTGTTCTATAATATTCCGTTTTTATTAACCGCTTGCCGGACATTACATTATTCCATTGCTGGCTAATTACACAGTCAATTGTTTGGTTTTTCTAATTCCCATACTTTTGCATGGTAGTTGTACTGGTTGTAATTTGCCGAAAACTTTTCTAGATCGATATTTCTGAATCTTTGGCAATAGATTTGCATGAAAACCGTGAATTTAATGTAATGGACAGCAGTATGAAATGTTTTGATAATCGAGTGTCTCTTGATCTTATCGAGGAGTGCGAAAGTAAAGATTATAGTCCAGCATGGATCAATTATGAGGACGTAAAACCTCCAGAAGATTTCCGGACATTGTCAGTTTACGCTACTAGCAATGATATACTTCACCCAGGTACAATATTTATGGCGGACATTATTATCAGAACTGTTTGTATATTAATAATGTAGTACTGTTGCTAATATGTAGAAGTAAAAATGTTCTGAACTTAAATGGACTCTTTTCACAATTATTCAGCCAATTCAGAAAGTGGTTTGTTGCACACTGTTTGATCATCAAGAATGCATGTCCCTAAACATACGAATTTCGGCAGTCTTATCATGTGGTATTTGCAAATGTTTTGAAAATATATTTTGCAGTATAACACATCTTTATAGCTCGACCTTATATTCGAAAAAATATTGTTAGAGGAAATTATTCAAATCAAGAACATTATCTCGATGTACAGTTTCGTCTTATGCGTGAAGATTTGGTTGCTCCATTACGGGACGGCATAAAGTTATGGAAACAACAAAAAGGAAAAGGTCGCAGTGAGGCTATAAATGAATTTGGCATTAATAGCTTTTTGGAAATACGTCAGGAGTTCTTCGTATGGACATTACTTCTCTGTGAATATTGTCAGTTATGGGAATAATATATTTTACGTTAGGGGCAACTTTTAAAATTACAAAACCCAAATTTGGTAAATGTTCATTGTAGAAACTTTTTTGTCATATACAATGGATGCAAGTGAAGAACTTGACCTGTTGGTTATAAGAGGTGTTAGTGTGGAAGGCGCGCAACTAAAACGAAGCACAGGAGAAATTATTCGTTACGTTATTTTTCAGGTTGAAATCATTATGACCGAACTTTGAACTTGAATTATGAATTCGGTTTTCATAATTGGATATTGCGTTAAATTCTGGTGTTTAACAGCGGAAAGCCGGTAACTAAAGATTATTTTCAGCCAGTGAGCATTGATAATTCTTGGTGTTCACGACTTAAGTATGGACAATTGGTAACCTTGTCAAGCGACGAATTTCAGGGCTAGTGGCAGTTTTATATCCATAATTTTAGCATTTAAGGGAGCGGATTTTAAAAACTTTCTCTGAAATGCTTTCTTATCAGCAGTTGTTATTGCAAGTAAATTAGTTTATTACTGTTTATTCCTTTTTCCATTATTTTTCCAAATTCTCATTTTTCTTGCCTTCCCATTTTTGCCACTAAAAATTACGATTATGGTACATAACTTCCTGTTAATCGAAATCATACAGTGTTGAGTTTCAGATGAGGCCTTACTTGCTACTGTTGCTGAGAATGATCCCACTGAATTTTTAAAAGGAAAATTGGGATTACGTTTTTTCGATGATCGCTCAGTTTCACGAGCCAAAATTTACACTTTAGTCGAATCGATCTCGTATTATGAAATGTATCATTATGTCTTGGAATGCATTAAGGTACTGCTGTATTCTTCATAAAATGAGTATGCAAGTTGTTAACAAAAATTATAAAAAATTATGTTTTTTCGATGATCACTCAGTTTTCACGAACCAAACTTTATATTATGGTTGAATCAAGCTCGTATTTGATACAGAGTAATCTTTGCCCAAATGAAATTATACTCTTGCTATCAACGCCATATTTAAAACGCAAATGTGCACCAGCCTAAGTATCAGTAAGGGTTTTAACTCTCCGCGTCAGAAAATTTTAAGATATAGTCACATTGTGGAAATCAGAAGTTAATTCTGTAAGGGATAATCTTTTTCTTTCGCACTAAATCAGAGAAAGTAGATAACAGCAATTTAGTTATTTTTATATCTTTTCTATGAACTCATAACATCCGTAGGCTTTAGAAAAACACCTAATTCGAATCAACATGAAAAAACGGGCTGCGAAAACTGCTTAATATTGACGAATTTCCAGCGTTTCAATAACAATTACGAGATTCCTTTTGGTCGTTTTTTGCTGAAAACTGAAACTGATGTTCACTTCCCTTCATACCTTGTTCATCAAATAGACAAGGATTCTCACAGTTCCTCGGATTCGTTGAACAGTGAATATACCGACTATAATGAGTTTTCTTCTTTAACCAAAGGTGGGTTCCATTTTATCAGAAGGTAAAATGTTTCAAGTCGTTATTAGGTTTTTTGTAGCAGTATTTTGAAATTCTGAAAACTTGGAAATCTGTCTTTCAAATTTTTAAGGAACCATTTCTTCGGATAAGATAGATTAGATAACATGAAAGAACAATTCACTTTATATCTGTGAAATTGAACAGCTCCATTGTTTTACAATAACTAGTAAATTTTTAAATATTCTGTAGAAACTGTGATTGCTAAAGAAATAAGCATTTTTGGAGCGAAATATAATGTGGATAAATTAAAATATACGCTTGACGGTAATAAAGTGGCTTCTGGATTAGACGACGCTCAACGAAATGCGTTATGCTACGCTCTTACGCACGAATTTGCATTGATCCAGGGACCTCCGGGTACAGGTTAGCTCATCTATGTCATTTTATTGCTCTTGGTTGGTATAGAAAAAAAACAGCTAGGAAATAACAAACAAAAGAAGTTGAGGAGCCGGAAAAGATCCACATATCTTTTCGCAAAATTATATGCTGTTTCTTTTGTTGTATATAAAATCCAGATTACGTTTCTAATATAATTTCAATTTATTCTGAATGAAAACAGGAATTTATACCTGGAATAGGCTGCAGTAACAGGCGTAAAGAAGTTGCCACGCATATGTACGAAAGAGAATTAGGGACACCGGAAGGAATATGCAAACTTGAAACTTGAGAAGTGGGAATCCGTTTCTTTTCAAGATTTTTCAAGATTAACACAAAATAGGTACTCAATAGATTGGGTCGGGGATTTTTTTTTGCCAGTCATTCAATGAAGCAATATAGAGGTCTTTTTCAGTTGCCTAAATTCTTTGTTTGTCATTTCTTAACTGTTATTTATCATTTCATAAGTATCTTTATTCTTACTATGAATAATTCACAGTTTTATTTTTCTTCCAAATCACTAATAGAGCGCTGTCACGAATAAAACCAAACTTTGAAATATTGTCGATTGTGACTGATTTTGCTTGAATAGCAATTGTCGTAAATCTAGGCAAAACTTTTCTTGGTCGCCTTATTGTACGCATTTTGCTGGAAAATATGAATATGTGGAATCCAAAGCGAATAAATCCTATACTAGTTGTATGCTTCACCAATCATGCTTTGGATCAGTTCTTGGATGGTGTTTTAGCAGATTTAATACAAGATAAACGTCACAGTGACGAACTTCCTAATATTGTTAGATTTGGTTCGCGATGTAAAAGTGAAATTTTAAAAAGGTGCATTACTTTTTATTCTACTTCAAGAGTAAAAAATTTTACATAAAAGCATTATGAAGGTACGTGTGAAAAAGTATTGTTTACTTTTAACATTTCTTCCAAAAACAACTTTGATACTGCAGTTTTACATTACAAATACATTCAACTTATAAAAAGGTTACAGTTCATTTGCAGGTACACAAAACGATCGGTGTTGGAAGCATACACTAACTTAATTTCGGATGCAGCAAAGCTCAAGGTTGCTGTTTGCTTCTTTCTTTTTTGTGGCTGTAGGACTGTCGGGTTTTTATTTTTTGTATGCTTGTGATATTGTAATAATGAAATTTTATAGGTGAATCGAATAAAGTTGAAAAGAATTCATTTATTGGAAATGATTCGGTCTCAAGTCGCTGTACTAACACTTCTTAAGAATGAAATTCTATCTTTCAAATGCATGCAACAGGTGATGTTACCAGAACATATCCAACAATTCAATATGCAACGACAGACCATGGGAAAAGGATGTTCAGTCAGTATTTCAATTAATTGTAGTGTTGTTGTATTTTATATATAATTCACGCTTTTGTTTGTTCGTATTTCTTTAGCGTTTCTCTTTTTTCATAAATTCACTTCATCTTTAAATTTAAAATTTGAAATTGCATTTTTTGCAATATTATAATTCATCAGCATTATGCTATTATAAATGCTGAATTTTAGCATTTGATCTTTTTTCGCATTTTAGATGGATGAAATATTCTCTAGATGGCTTCTGGAAGGTGATTCTGGTAGGGAAGATTGTGTCAGTATAGAATACGATGCAGATGAAAATTGTAAGGTAAAAAATTTGGACGAAGGGTGTATCTAATACTCATTAGATATTAAACATGGTGGGTAAACAGCAAGGTAATTGTCGCCTTAGAACAAAATACTTAAATTATTGAAATTGTGCTAATAACTCTAAAGTTTGCATAGTAGTTTGCAATTAAGATTCCTTTATAGAAGGGAAAATTTTCCCGAAATGACAATCCGGAAATATCAGTTTTCTGGTCCATGGATGGGGCATTTCCCAACGAATGGAAAGAAGAAATGCTTGGATCAGTCCCACAGAATGATTGCATAGCTTGGAAAGAAATGCAGGTTTGTTTCTATGATGAATCCAAGTATAAGAGTTCAAAATATGTTTGCAATAGAAGTAGAAATTAAAAAAACTGGTGTTTTAAAAAAATGGCATAAACTAGTGTCTTTGAATATTTTTTCGCGGTTCCAATGTCTTTTTCAAATCTGTATTGGTTCTTGACTAAAATAATCAGCGTAAGAAATGAATCTGTCTGTTCCTTGTTTCAAATGAAAACCAAAACATCAGTTTTATTTATGGGTTTTTTAAGATGATCAAATATGTGTAGCTGCCAGAAAGTACATTGAAAAAGTATGTGAAAATATTAAGTGAAGAATTTTTAGGAACTGCTTAGGATTAACTCAGATGTAGACGACTATTATCATTCTGGTGAGTGGGATCTTGATAAAGATCCTAATGCGTCCGCCATAGAACCAGTAACAATATTCTCAGATCAAATGTCTGGCAAATTAAAGCAACGTGCAAATGTAATAATTGTTGAACCTTTTGCATTTATTTTTAGTTAAGTATGATTTGTTTAAAGGTCGATTACTGTCCTTCTTTGTTCTTCAAAAATTAGACTTTTCGCAGTGTTTAAGGCAAAATACGGTGCCGAGCTTATTGCAGATCTGAAGGATGTGAAGGCTAATATATTAAAAGTCAGCTTTATTTCATTAATTTTTCTTTTTTGTCTTAAATCAATTCTTCCGTATATCCAGAAATTTTGCACTGGAAAAAGCTATTATTTTGTAAAGTAGTTAAATTGGATACTAACTTAACGTAATTAACCAAAATTTTCTTTTTTTTCAAATTTTCTACTAAGTTTTTTTAACAAAAATCCTTCACGAAAAGTTTTAAACCCCTTCTATTCCACTTTTCGTAAAGTGTTGAAATTTTTCAGAGTTCACCTTTGACATTAGAGGAAGCTTCATCTGTCAAAAACCTGCAAACTTTACACAGACATCGTCGTTGGGCTTTATATATGCATTGGACCGGTAAACTTAAGGTTGTTGTAAATAAAAAACTGGATATTCTCATATGTAAGTATCAAACTGTTATGGAGGAAGTTAACAAGGAATTCGATCTTTTGGATGAAGTCGTTCTACGAAAGGCACTGGTACTGATTCTTTATATTACATATACAAAGATTGTTTCTTCACAAAGAATTTTACTGATAAACTAACTTATATTACTTGTGTTCTGGTTTTTGTGGTTTTTGTGTTCTACTTTCAATTTCAGATACTCCCCGTGGGAAATAATACTTTTCTGATTTCAGAAATTCTTCATAACTACACTTGTGACTTTGCACAGTTTTGGAATCTTTATCTGTATTGTAGATTATCGGCGCAACTACAACTTGCGCTGCAAAAATGAAACCGTTTTTGGATCGTCTTGGTTGTCCTATTGTAATAGTGGAAGAAGCAGCTGAAGTCCTGGAAGCTCACGTTTTGACAAGCATTACAAATAAATGTCAGCATGCTATCTTGATTGGAGATCATCAGCAGTTACGTCCAAATCCTGGTATGGAATTACACCTAAAAGTAAACTTCACTGGCTTTGATGTACGCATTAGGATTGTACATTCACAAATCGGCTATCATTTGCCATAGGCTGCATAATTTGGGGAGTGACTGCGTTCGATTTTCCTTGTTCGAATCCATAAAAATAAGCAGTACATATTCATATCTTACAGTTGGTTTTTTTAATGCATTTGTCAAAATTGAGCTAATTATCACCAGCTGAAGTTGACTTGCGTGCATTGCATATAGAAATTTCCTTTTTATCTGGTTACCTACATATTTAACTTTTGCTTGATTTTTAGCATATTTTTCACTTAATTCTCAATGACCTCTGATTTTATATGAGGTTAACGTAAATCATTTATTTCAGCGGTGTTTGCTCTTGCTCGTGAGTATAAATTGGATATATCATTGTTTGAAAGGTTGATCAGAAATAATTTCCCATACGCGGTACTGGAAAGGCAGCATCGTATGGCTCCTGCTATATCGAATACTTTTATGCCGGAATTTTATCCTTTAATGAAAAATGCCGACAATGTTTTGAGTTATCCAGATGTTAAAGGTAAAGCCTCTTGAAGTTATTTGAACTGCTGTGTTTACAGCCTACATTAAGCTTTCAGTGGTGATATCACCGATCCGGAATTGATTGCTGAAAAAGAGTATGCTTTGGAGCATGGTTCGGAATTCGACATGAATTTTGTTGGCGGGGGGGGGAATGTTACAATGGTGACGAAAATGGGATATTACCTCGTGAGGTAGATAGTGAATTATACCCTCTTGATCCATATCAGGATGAAGTCCCTCAATTATGCCTAATTGCAGTTGATCCTTAATCGTTTCGTTGTACTGTCGAAGTATCTGTTCATTGTTCTGAAGTCTTCTGATCAAGGTTTTAAGACGTCCGAAGCATAGTCCATAATGGCTTTTTAATTTATCTTTTGAGTCTTTCTAAGGCCAGCAAACTTAGTATCTCCCGTCTTGCTTCGTTATACTTTTCTTAAACTGCTCAAGGGCTTGCTTATCATCGTTTTCGTTCGGCTGGTCCTGAATGCCCATCAGTTCTAACTTCCAAAACTGGTCGATTTCATCGTGGCTCGTTACGTTAGCCATGCATGATACGGCTGAGGTTATTGGTGTAGCACTTACTTTGCAAATATTTATATAATCATTTCCGGCTAGCATTGGTCCCAGTTTTGTCCTGAGTAACAGGAATCCTGCTTCCAGTTCTTGTGCTCCATCTAGTTTGATGAACTTAAAGAGGTCTTTGACGCCAATAAGTATTTCGAGCCTTCTAAGTTTTTTCTTTCCATTATAGATTTATTTTCATTTTTTCCATTTTATTTCTCCACTGTTTTTTTCCATTATTTTTGTCGTCGACTGTGACCACTTCTAGTTTATTTGTAAGGTACTCCATTACGTTAACCTCGCAGGTTATGATTTCCGTCTTTTCGAATCTCACACCAACCTCTGCCTTCAGCTACACAATTCACCCTTTTCTAATAACTGTTCACGCAATTGAGCCAGTTTCTTGGTTAGTGACTGCAATTCTCCGGGCAAGTGCTGAGTTTGCAAGTCGAATTGTCTACGCGTGCTTTCCTTATCACGTTCGGTATCTTTCACATGCTGCTGCAGGTCGTCGATACGTCGCTGAGCATCTTGCATCTGTTCAAGTAATTTATCGCGTTCATCGAGCATATTCACCACCAACTGCTCTGTACGATTCTGATCACCAGTCGCACCCGATAAATCGCCGATTCTGTGCCAGATCCCTATGGAAGATCAGCACCGTCTTCAGAAATAGTTGGCTTTACATCGCACATCATCGTGCCATTCCAACTCATTTTGTTTTTTCCTTATTTATGCCTTCTTTCAAACAACAACGATATATTTGTCACCATAAAATGAGAATATTTGAAACGCTTATCTGCTGTCAGAGATAAAATTTATGTTCCAACGTTTTGACCGATTTAATTCATGTCATAAGGGTAATTCTAGCGACTGAAATACGATGAAGGCTGTCAAGATGAGGCACCAGTCCAGATTTAGTAGGAATACTATTGCGCTTTCGAATTATGAAAAATGTAATCATAGCCGATGTCGAGAAGGCGTTTTTACAATTAGCACTGCATCAGTCCGACAGGAACTATACCAGATTCTCTGAGTAAATGATATTAAACATGCTGTTACCGAGGAAAACCTGAAATGTTATCGTCTTAGAAGAGTTCCTTTTGGAGTAACATCATCACCGTTTTTGCTAGCAATAATACTCAATCATCATCTAGAAACGATCGCAAACAGACAGCACTAGAGATCAGGAGAAATTTATATGTAGATAACGTCATGTTGTCAGCAAACGGAGCGAGGGAAGCCATAAATATCACGAAGTAAAGGATATCTTTATGAAGGCAGCGATGAATATTCGCGAATTACCGAAACAATACAGGATCGAAGAAACTGGTGCTTCATCTTGACCTCCTCGGATGCCGTATTTTCTTTAACTTCACATAAAACTTCAAATAGAGCATTCTTCATACGATGATTCTGCAACTGTTGTTTCCTTTGCTGAGTATGGTCATCTAAGGATTGTTCCGATATGCTCATTAACTGTGACAAGTCATTCGATGAAGTCGCTGGTGGTAATTCACCCATTTCAGCGCAAGATTTGTTGCACAATACAATCCCTTCAATATATTAATATAATATTCTCAAATTTGGGTAATTAAATCTTTGTTCCTCAAAACTCGGTAACACGGTAAATAATAACACTATGAGCAAAAGGGGGACCAAAAACCAATAACCGCGATATCGTCGACCCAACCGACCTGTTGCAATACTTCTTGCGAAAATGATTTTGCGCTCAGGACTTCCTTCTTTTTATTGCTGCAATTTCGCGTTATGGCTTTCGGAGTTTTTCCGACAGTAAGGCAATTTTTTACGAATTCGAATTTTGCTGATTTCCCTATTTCTTATATTCTTTGCAGGCTGTCGGAAGAATTTGTATTTTATTAACCACTCACACGAGGAAGATGTGCTCTTCTCTACTTCACATAAAAATTCATTCGAAGGCGATTTTATGATCCGTTTATCTACTTATTTTATTCAGCAGGGCTATTCTTGTTCACAGGTCTGTTTGTTTTGTTTTGCTTTTTACTTTTCAAGAACAGTAGGAAACTTTCCGTCTCACACTATTAAGGATATTAATCATTCTGGACTTTCTTATTTTACACTTCCTTATTTTAGCTCACGTTATTATGTGAGCTACACTTCCTTATTTTAGATCACGTTATTATGTGAGCTACACTTCCTTATTTTAGATCACGTTATTATGTGCCTATACAGCTCAGGCAAATTATGTAAGGACACAAATGTTAAAATTCAACAACTCAAGTCTTCCTTTGGTTGAAACTGTTGATAATTATCAAGGAGAAGAGAATGACATAATCATTCTATCTCTTATACGTTCACAACCGAGTAATGGTATCGGTTTTCTTGGGGTGCGTCCTTAAATTTATTCGTTTGTTGAGAAATTTTATGAAGTTTATTAAAATTTTAAAAAAATTTAAGCCACTTGAATTCTATTTTGTATCAACTCGGACAAAGAAGTAAATTAGAGTTTTATTATTCAGGTTTCTAATCGCGTATGTGTAGCTTTGTCACGCTCCAGACTTGGTCTTTACGTGATAGGCAATATGCACTTTCTTAGATCTAACTCACTTCTCTGGCATAGGCTGTGTATTGCTTTGGCAAATGCTGATTGTATTGGCGTTGGCTTCCCAGCATTTTGTGCTAAGCATGATGTTACACAGGTAATTTGAATTAATAAAACCTGATTTTTGAAATCTAGTTCCTAAGCAACTGATTTAAATTTAGCCTACCAGCCTTAAAAAATTTTATTGCTTCAGATTATTCACAGCGCGGATGAATTTTTAATCAAAACTCCTGAAGGTGGTTGCTATTGTCCTTGTGATTTTGTACGACCTTGCGGTCACATCTGTGGTCAACCTTGTCATCGGTATGATCGCTTTTAATTATTTTATTTTCTGATGGGACATTTTTGAAATAGCAAACCATGGATAGAACTTTTAGTGTGGTGCTGTGTGATTGTAAGTATGATAATCTTAAATTAGTCAAGTTAAGGAAATATTACGGAAGCAAAGAAGGAAAGAACGGCAAACAAAGAGCCAGAACTGAGAACATGATGTAATGGAAGATGTAATTGCCTATTCGGCAAGAACAAATATAGGTTTAAGCAAAAAAAAAATCAATTGAAAGTAATCAATTCAGAACAGATCCAGAACACAGGACAACATGTACTCATCCTTGTCTAAAGACATGCTCGAAACTGTTCCGACATCTTTGTACAAAATTATGTGGTGAAGTAAGATTTCCTCTAATATTTCAAACAGATATAAAAGTGAATAGTGTATATATTTGTTAGTTTTCACGTACCACTTATTCTATGTCCACTTACATGACATGAACTATGTGAATAATTTTGACAAATGAAACATTAATTGTACTCAAGACGGTTTTCTTTGCTTGGGTGTGTCGTATCACTTTACTTAGTTGCAATTTTTCATTTTCATGGACTAACTTGTAAGTTTTTAATTATGAATTAATTGAAACACCAAGCAAGTTGTTGAAATCGTTTTAGTCTTGCGGTACTTGTCAGTCTTTTGAGAACAAGACTTTCCCATGCGGTCATGCAACTAGCGTTGTTTGTTATCTATTCGAGGAAACAGTGTGCCAAGAGAAATGTCTGAAAGAATTGCCATGTGGCCATCGGTGTACGAAAAAATGCAGCGAGTCGTGCAAGTGCTCATATGTCAGTTTACTTTGATCGTTTGTTGATACTACCACTGCTGACCCTCGTAGTTGTTATAAAAAAAGAAAAAAAAAACCTCTAGTTGTTACACTTAGTTTTTTCGAGATGTTTTATGTCTTTCTTTTGTTTTACGTTCGATTACATCGTCGTATGGAAGCTATGAATTATGATATGCATTAAGTTGGCAAATTAGTAATGATGTTACTTCTTACCAAACTGACTTTCACCAATACTCCGGCTTCTAGTACAATGAAAAACCTCTGTAAGATCCAGATTACAATAAGTCATCTTCGAGCATATCAATTTCCTTCCCGTGTTCTAGCTACATAGACTTTTGATGGTTCGCTTACCATCATAGAATCATCGCTTGCTTCTATTAATGACCACTCCTCCTCATCCCTTACACTTCTGCGAATGACCAGTCCTCTTATCGTAGAACCATTCTTTCCGCACCTGTGAATGGTCATTCTCCTCTTCATCTCGGCACTATCTCTTGTTCTTTGTTACATACCAAATATAATCATGTTCATTTATATTTTCGTGAATATTTAGTTTTCAACCATAAGATTATTATAGTTTTTGCGCATTCTACTTGGTAACTTTATTATAAGTTTCAAACTACGCACAAATTA
>NW_018108191.1:264419-311896 GCF_000183805.2 Loa loa | reverse complement strand
GTTTTTAATTATGAATTAATTGAAACACCAAGCAAGTTGTTGAAATCGTTTTAGTCTTGCGGTACTTGTCAGTCTTTTGAGAACAAGACTTTCCCATGCGGTCATGCAACTAGCGTTGTTTGTTATCTATTCGAGGAAACAGTGTGCCAAGAGAAATGTCTGAAAGAATTGCCATGTGGCCATCGGTGTACGAAAAAATGCAGCGAGTCGTGCAAGTGCTCATATGTCAGTTTACTTTGATCGTTTGTTGATACTACCACTGCTGACCCTCGTAGTTGTTATAAAAAAAGAAAAAAAAACCTCTAGTTGTTACACTTAGTTTTTTCGAGATGTTTTATGTCTTTCTTTTGTTTTACGTTCGATTACATCGTCGTATGGAAGCTATGAATTATGATATGCATTAAGTTGGCAAATTAGTAATGATGTTACTTCTTACCAAACTGACTTTCACCAATACTCCGGCTTCTAGTACAATGAAAAACCTCTGTAAGATCCAGATTACAATAAGTCATCTTCGAGCAATTCCCTTCGAGACTGCTCGATGGATAAACAATATTATTATGATGATTGTTCGAGATGTTTTGATATTTCGGTTTTTTTTTTTCAGAATGTTTTACTGAATTGTGGACATACCGTTGCAGCTACTTGTTCTGAAAAACAAAAAATAAAATGTGTAGTGGAAGTAGAGAAAACATTTACTACGTGTAGTCATCGCTGGATAGTACCATGTCAAAACTACAAAAATGCGCGTTGCGGTGAAAAATGTGAAAAAATTCTACCTTGTGGTCATCGCTGTCAATCGCTCTGTGGAAACTGCACACTGGGTCAGTTATTGTTTTGAAACTAATTTCAAGTCAGTTCATTTTAATTCCTGCTATGGAATAATCACTTTCATTAACTTTTTTATAATTTAAATATCAAAATCCTTCCCATTTTCCTTCTTCATATAAATAATCTCCTACGATTTCATTGCTTTATAATTCGGTTATTGGATGATCCCTTAATTATTCGATGCAGATCATAAGTTGATTTGATGGTGTTAGCTATCTGATGAAGAATAATGTCCTTAGTCCTGAATTACCATATTACGCTGAGTTTTACCTTCGGGCAGAATGAAATTTTTCTTTCCCTGTATTCAGACAACGAGCACAGTAGAAAGACAATTAAGAATAAGGAATCATACTAAATTAATCCATTCACAGAAGGGTGTGCTAGTTGTCCTTCAATTTGTGGTAAACGACTTTCTTGTGGTCACGATTGTTTGCGTACATGTGGAACACCTTGCGAGCCTTGCATTGCTTTTTGTTCAAATCAGTGCGGACATTCACACTGCGGTCAACAACTTGATATACTTGCGGTGCGAAATATTCCGTTATTCACTCATTTTGTTTACAATTTTTCTGTTTGCAATTTTTTTTGTTTACAATTGTTTACAATTTGTTTACAATTTTTCTTTTAAATTTCAGTCACTTACATTGTATTACTGAATTATGTAGCATGTTCTTGTTTCTCTTTCATGAAGGGATTATTGTAACACGAATTTTAAATTAAAAAAAATTGTATTGTTATCAACCTATTACAGGAACAAAGAACTCGATGTGCTGATTTGTGCAGCTTTTGCGTGCAGCGTTGCATGAATAGCTGCAAACATCAAGAATGTCAAATGCAATGCTGGCAAGTATGCAGCATTAGCCCGTGCAGTTTTTCGTGTGACAAAAAGCTTGATTGTGGGCATACTTGTCTCAGTCCATGTGGCGAAATTTGTCCAGGTGACATCTTTTTAGCGGTAATGTCAAAAATGATTATGTGTAGAGTTGAGGATTCAGCTCTCTTGGATTGTAGATTTTTTTTCAGCTACTTCAGAGTATTCTGACGTGTACTGTTTTCATTATTCCCCGTGACCATCAGAATGTCCACTTTATCAGTATTATATTTCGTTACTTGCTTGTAGACGAGAAAGTAACAAGAAAATTTATTTCTATAGATATTTGCGTTGAATGCCAAGGAATAAATGTTCCTGTTCTGCAGTTTCAAGGATGTAAATGTATTGTTAGTATTGAGGTTAGTTTTACTATTTGTCTTTATCGGAAAATATCTTAGATATAAAAAAGTGTGAAAAGAGAAACTTCTTAATATGATATTTTTTAAAGAATTTGAAATTTTTGCTTTATTATTTTTTCTGATTAGTGTTTAACCATATATCTAAATGCCGTTTAAAGGAGGCCGACCTCCATATACGAGGACAGACATCAAGAAAGCAGCAGTATACATGTCCAAAGTGTGGTTGCAAACTCCCTGTCAATGGTTGCTTTCGATATGCAAGAGAATTGAAAGAACAAGCTATTTTCAATGAAAGGGTATATTTTGCATTTTACATATTTTGATTTTTTTTAACGTTCGGATGGTTATTTAAAAGGACAGGAGAAAAGTTTAAGGAAAGCCTCTGAATCTGTAATATATTCCTTTTGATTTATTGGTAAAACTGTTGTCCATGTTCCTTTGTCTAGCATCATTTTATGAAATAGCCTACAAAATATTCAATTTACACTTTTATTTCAGATCAAGTTCGCAAAAATGTTAACTGATGGCTTATTAATCAATTTGCAGTGTGATGTTTTGAAACAAGCTGAAGATGATTTAGCAAAAATCATGCGAATAAGGAAAAAAAAAAGCGTATGATGACTGTTAATAACCCGATTTTTTTTAACTTCTGCATGTAAAACCTCATTCAGTCTTTGTGGTCAAATATTTCATTTTTAATACTTTTTTTTAGCATGCTACAATAGAAGTAGCCGAAATATTACGTCTAGTTATAACGAGGCTTAACACAGAGTTCTACAATCATTCAGGTATCATGAAATGGCAGATAATGATAAAGTAAGTTGACACCTTTTGGATACATCAGCACAGTTTGCTTGTTTATTAGATTCGTGAGCAACATAATGGCATATGTTCCTTCATTGCAGTTTACTAGCATTACTTTACAGTATGCTTTCCGATATGTGCCGGTTAGTTACGTACATTATTACCGAAAAATTCACTTCTATTCCGAAGAAGCGCTACTCCAACTTGTATATACTTTTCCGTGATTCACTTGGAACAGATAATGTTTTCTCCTTGCTGGTAATACATTTATTTACATTCGTCAGTTATTTCTCCAGTAGTTTTAAAGTTTTTGTTCATTAATTATACTTTTAAAGCAATTTGATTTATTCGAGGAAATGGATCTTCTCAGGTTATTAATTTTTGTGAAATTATTGGAAACGGAATCACCATCGATGTTAGAAATACCGGTAGCAAATGGGCTACGAAAAATTTCTGTTAAATACATGGTACGTTATATTTCTCATTCCATTAGTTTTGTTTTATTTTATTCCATCAATTTTATTTCTACACTTCCTTGTCCTACTTTAAGTCTTAATTCTGCATTTCTTTGTCCAACTTTTTTCTATAAAAAAAAGATGAGTCTGTAAGGGGACTGCCATGGGATCAATATGGAAGACTGCATAAGGAAAAGATGCAATACAGCGTAGAAGACGGAGATAACGTTTAGAGACTATTCTTGTTTCCTGTTTACAGTGACAGTATAAAATTTCTAGCTTGGATGCCTCGCAAATGACTGCATCAAAAAAATGAAAGATTTGAATATGTGTCAACTCAAGGGTTTGCTAGAAGTAACGGTGAAGGCATTGAACTGGTCTAGTGATACGGAACAGAAAAAAGCTTCTTGTATGTTTACGTTGTTTATTGTATCTTTCGTCCAAGAATTTGCTGGATTGTAAAACTAGAACTTTAAAATTGATGAAACAACGATAGAACAGTTCTTGACTGATTTCTAATCAAGAGGGCGTAGCTGTTTGTGCCGCATTATTTACTTTGTTTTCCATTTCAGGTTATAGATAATTTCTTGGTCTTTTTCAGCCCGATTTGTACAATATTGTCGTAATTTGTATGAAGTTTTGAACATACAACCTATGCCGGGCAGTGATTTGCAGTGTTTGAATTTTCCTTATTAAAGTAGATCATGTCGCTAATTTAACTTCTGCAAAATACATCTGTATTTTGGAATTACATGAAAGCAGGCTGTTGTGAAACTAAATTCACGCATAATATATAGGTAGTATATACTAATGCAAGTCGTTGATGCCTTAGAATGCCTGAAGTATATGTCCATTTATTGTAAATTTTACCTTCTCTCATTATTCTGTGCTTGATTTTTTTAAATATATTTAAAATTTGAGTTCGTTATGTGGGATCGACGCCCATATAATGGATTCAAATGTTAAACATATTAAAAATCTGCGCCCACCACTTTTTTAGAGTAACGTTAAACGCTGTAAAAAATTTAATAAAATGTACAGAAATGGATGGATCCGCTTGTATTCATCATAATATCATATTAAATGCTGTTTACTGTTATCATACTCATCATAATATTGTATTAAATTCCGCAGTTCTCCTCAAAAACATTGTAGAGGTGATCTGCAGCGATTGAATCAAATATCTAATCCGTTTAACCTCTATTATCAGATTTTCATGTCATTTTTGTTATTGGTGTTTACTGTTAGTAAACATTTTATATCTTAACGATCGATATAAGTGAGCTGAAGTAGAGGATGTGTGGATTCGTCGAAGAACATGCCAGATTAACAAGGAACTGAAATTCGGAGAAGGGAAGCATGAAGAGTCAGCATGGGAATGACACTACAAATTTAGGGATGTGTAGTTGAATTAATGTGACGTGCTTCTTTTCTTTTCAAACGGATTCATCTGTTTTATTATTGTTCAATAAAACATTGTTTGTTCTCTTGAAAAACTATTCGCCTGTCTGTTTCATGATTTTACAACATTTTGACATGAGGAGGGTACAGAATACTTCACCCTCCTGTTGTAATTAATTAATTCATAATGGTATTTAGTAAGTTATTTAAACATGTGTTGCGGGTAGTATTCACGAAACAGTATAAGTGAGGATTTATAAGTGAATCAATCGCGCATGCAGCTGTAGGCTGTAGACTTGGACCAGTCTCTTTCTTATAGGGATTTGTTACAACACTTTCAGTGGAGTACAACAAGGTCTGGATATGCAGACATACACCATCAGTTCAGATCAGTGCCGTTGTCGAGATACCTTGTTGCACATTGGCCATGCGGAATAGACGCATTCTTGTCATGGATTACGTGTAGTTAGGAGTGTATTTGTGAAGTGTTTAGATTGGTGGTATTTCATTAGGCGAGGAAGGGAACGTTTTTTAAGTTATCTTCGTGAAAGAGTTCAGGAAGTGTTATATTATATGTATTGCTCCTTGTCATGTCGGAATAAACCAGTTTCAGGGTTGTAATTTGCAAGGTAATAATGGTCCTGCTAACGCTGATTGCACGTGTGGCCGATGGTCTGATTCTTGCTACTTCAATTGAGGGCAGCGATGAAGTTCGTTCGCTTAAAGTTTGGTTCATTCAAATGTGGCTTAACTTTGATTAGTAAGAAGTCTTATGAAAAGGGAAACGGTTTAAAATCACCCTGAAATGTCTCTTTATCGTAGATAATAGCAGTAGTATTAAGAGTACTGCACTAGGAATCTTAGCGATTAAAGAACATACAGGGCGCATTAACAGTGGCATAAGGAGGTGCCGTCTTTGGAACGAATTTAAAATGAAAAATCACCTTTCAAATATTTTACAACATATTATCATCAAATTTCTGTCTGAAATTTCGCTTGAGCGGGTCAGTAGATGGCATACTAAATACTTTTTTGGTTGATAGTTTAGGCAACGTTTTCAGCCGGATCAGAATATGGTGAAATATACTAATCAGGCAAAGATGCTTTTTCGGAAGCTGAATGACAACAGTCCAACTATACACACTCTTGAGAGTGGACCTTATTATTTTCAGTTAGTTCTCTTCTTTTTAACGTTAGTAAGAACTTGACTATCTTTGTTGATGTGACAGTCTTAATGGAAACTAGTAAAGTGATTCATTTTAACTCCTGCAAACCTGGATATTAAATCATATTGAATATTTTTATTAAAGCTATTTTACAGCTACGTGATCAAAAGACCAGTCTGCTCATTATGTCTTTGTGACAAAAATTTTTCACGAAAATCCGCCTTTGCATATTTGGAAGATGTCACCGATGAATTCCTTGGTCAGAATGGCACCCGCGTAGCATCTGTCACTAGACCATATCATTTCATTGAATTTGGTTAGTTTTCCAGTTTAGTTCAGTTTTGGTGTATATTCGTGCACAAACTCTCAGATTTGCATATTTCCGTTTACCAATGTAAAATATTGTGTCTCGAAATTCAATATAGCGCTTTTGTTGATCTTAAGACGACAGTGATTCAAACGGTTGTACACGAATTTCTTGTGATATACCCTAACAATGTCCAAAATGATGTTGATGCTATTCAAAATTTAAAAAAAAAAGAAAAAACATGATTTTTCCCGCTCCTTATATCTGCATCTAATAACATGCAGATTACTACATACAACAAGCAAAAAGAAAGTATGTGGGCAGGAGTCGTCATGCAATATCTGCAGTAAGTAGTGAGCTTCAAGACGTGACGCGCATAATGGTTTCAAATATTGAGGATGTAATTCATCGCGGAGAAGCATTAAATAGTAAGTTTTTTGTTGCTGTTTGTTTCGTTTACAGCTCTAACAATAACTGAATAAACCAAACATTTATGTGGCATTATATTATCATTTTGATTATGTTGCTAAATAATGAATGCATGCAATAATCTTTTGCATAGCGAATAAGTAAACTGATTTCTTACTTGCTGAAGTAAATTAGACGATGATGCTGTAAATAAAGTTTAGTTTGGTCCATAGTTCCGAAATTTTGGAATAAGTTAAACTTAAATATCTGGTTTTAGTTAAAATCTGTTTTATAAAGTTTCGATTTATTTCGAATTTATAAAGTAACATTTTTCAACAGTTTTGGAGACAAGGGCAAATGACTTGTCGGATATCAGTAAGAAGTATCGAGAAGATGCGAGATTGCTTAATCGGAAGAGTACATTATTCAAGGTAACCGCGCTTATTTTCTTTCTAGGTTTTTTCGGTTTTGTTGCTCGTTACTTATTCTGGTAGCTACTCATTGCCTTTTATTATTTATTCGCTTTGTTAATGTTATTTCCTCCTTTCCTTTTAATTTACTTTTCTTTTGCTCATATTCTGCATATTGTCCTTAGCAAGAAATATAATTAACACGAGATGAAGATACTTTCTACGATCTTTCATGCAGATGGGTTTCATCGAATTCCTCAGTAATTGAATTAACGATGTCCGACACGCACGGTGAATAGAAAACTGATTTTGGGGACTAAATATACGTTTCAATGATTACACATTTGAAATTTTTCTAAGGTTCTGGTTTTTGAGGCTCGTTTTAACTGAGGAACTTTGTCCTTTCTAAATTTTTTAATTCATTCGAAAGGACTGAAGTTCAGGTACTTACAGAAGTAGACAAGATAAACTGCCAAATTGGTACTGTCTGAACTGAATTCACTAGAAACTAGTGAACTTCCTTAAACGATTTGTTCCAAAACATGCTAGTTCTTCTTTGTTAATACCACTCTTTCACTTTTTCAGATTTGTTTCGGTAATGATTGGTTCATGTTTTGTTTTTTGTTCACTTATGATATGATAAACTGATAAAGTGTTTCGTGTATTCACCCAGGTTGACTTTATTTTGCAAGCGGATTAAAATACTTATAATATGGATGTAGTAAATAAATAAATAAATAAATAAATAAATGTATATATATATATATACATATATATATATATATTGCTATTTTCTTCGTTGATTTCTTTTATTTCTTCATTGATAAAAATGGCTTTGTGTCTCAGATTGGTTTGACGATGATATTTATAAAGGTACGAAACAGAGAGTGGAAGATATCTTAATTTGACCGTGTGTGTGTGTGTGTGTGTGCGTGTGTGTGTGTAAATATATATGTAAATGTTGTTCTGGTTCGTATTGTAAAGTCATTATTTTATTATTTCATTATATACAAACCCATTATTTTTATGGTTTATTGTCAAATTAAGTGCGCAACTGAGATATTTTGAGAATTTGTAAAGGATAATTGGGAAAATCAATGTCGTGAAAATGATTTAAGAACTAACTATTAACCTAACTTGAGAATTTTCTTAGAATTACATGGCCATATCAACGTGTTCGAATAGTTCTGAGTTGTAAATAATCTAAGTAAGCGCTTTGGAAGTGAAGGCTGTATATTCGATAAAAATTGAACCCTTCGTAGTTAAAAGGCATTTCTTACTCGTGGAATATCTTAATCTGTGATATTTTTGCGATGTTTGTGGGGATAGAAATATCGATCGACTCATTACAGAAGCGATTTCTCGGTGACATAGTCAGTTCTTTTGCTCTGCGTATAATTCACAGTGATCGATGAATTACACTCCTCTCTTTTATCAGTACCGTCATCGGTTTGCTTGCTGGTTGTTTTCGACCGGTTCTGTAACGGTTGCCATGGCGAAGTTGCACATATCGGTTTTTTTGAATTGCAAGAGATTTCACAATATACCGTAAGGAACTTTTGAAGTAAGACTGTTCTATATACGAATTAGGTGTTAGTGCGTGTTAACTTGCATGATACAGTGCCAGCCAAAGTCATTTAGTGTTATCCGTTTACCCCATTGCAGTAACAGACGCGCTATGACTGATAGTGATTCAATAAAAACATACGACTATCTGGTAATTGGTGGTGGTTCCGGAGGTATCGCGAGTGCTCGTCGCGCTGCTGAATTCAAAGCATCTGTGGGATTAATTGAGGAAGCGCATCTCGGTGGTACATGCGTTAGTTTTGTCTAATTTCATGGGGGGATTTTTTTCACATCACTTGTTTAGAAGGAAGAATTAAGTTAAAGTCGTGTTTTTTCTGGGATTTTTTGTGTTCACAGGTAAATAAGGGATGTGTTCCGAAGAAAGTTATGTACAACTGTTCTCGCCATGCAGAAATAATCTCCAATCATTCCGATTATGGTTTTGATGTGACACTGAATGGATTCAATTGGAAGTAGGGTTAATTTCCTATTTGTGTTCAAGTAGGCTTTTGCTTTTTCACTCCCGATACGTTTTTTAAATTAAAATTATCTATTGTAATTTCGTTTAGAAAAATGAAGGATAGCCGTGATGCATACGTCAAACGTTTAAATAGAATATACGAATCAAACTTATCCAATGTTAGTCTTTCCTTTTCATTTTTTCCCATCAATCAATAAAGAGCAATTCAATGTCGAAATAGAGTTGTATCGCTGCGATTGCACCCTTTTAGTGGCGCTTTCTATTCAGTGCTTTGGTTATCCTGCTGATTCAAAACTGAAGATCTCAGTTTATATGTTGAAACCTCCTGCATTCAATCATTTTCTTTCATGTATTATACATATGACTCATTTATTTTATCTACATGTACTTTACTAATAAAGCTAACATAAAGACTGGATGTTATGCATAAAGATTAGAAATGAAATTATGCTATCCAGTTCACATTGTTATACAACTTTTACAACACAGAATGCTGGATTGAGTTATTATTAATTTTCAACAAACAGTATTTCATTATGTTTAATACAACCATTATCAAGTTCCACTTGCTCCATTACAATGATTTTCATTATTCATTTTCATCTTTATTTTTTAATTGTATATTTATTTTAGTCACAGGTTGAACTGATTCGAGGAAAAGGATCGTTTACCGAAGATGGTGTTGTTGACGTTAATGGCAAAAAGTATTTCGGAAAGCACATACTAATAGCAGTCGGAGGGTGAGCGCGTGTTAAATATTTTTCCTGGAATTGGGAACTATAACTTTGGTGAGAAATATCATAATTTTTCTACTGTATGATCACAGGTATCCAAAGAGGCCTAACGTGCCTGGAGCAGAATACGGTATCGATAGTGATGGTTTCTTCCGTCTTGATATTTTACCCAAGTGAGTTTTTGAAGATGTTTTTTTTCCCTCACTTCATTGTGAAGACGAAGACTTATTCTTTGTTGTGTGTTGTTACCGACATAATTATTTTCGGCCTTACAGAAATTTTATCCTAGACGTGCGGTAGTAGTGGGAGGCGGTTATATAGCAGTCGAATTATCATCCGTGCTGGCGGCGTTGGGATCTGATGTTCATTTGTTAGTACGAAAACCAAGGGTTTTGTGGAATTTCGACCACACACTATCTGAGTGTTTAACGGAATCCATTGATAGAGGGCCAACGAATCTTCACAAAAATACGGAAGTAAACTTTTTTTTATCATATTCGATTCATATTCTAAATAACAATGTATTCATTAGTTAGTATGTTATAGAAATTATATTTGTTATAGAAATTTTTTATTTTGCATTGTGAAAAAGAACTGGATAACACCCATAGGATGTTTAATATGTTTCAGAAGTATTCCACAGGTGAACTAATACTGGCCCTAAAGAACCATGACTGTATACACAAAAAATGCTAGTGTTAAATTAATGGCTCACTACTCTAACAAAAGACTCTCTTAAATTTAGTGTCCTAATATAGTCATATAGCTGTAAAATGAGTTAATGATAAATATGGGAATGATTTTCTTCGGTGTGCAATGTATATGAAATCAAATGAACTAACCTGAGCACTACATCTAAGAGAGTCTTTTGTTAGAATGGTGGATGGTTTATTCATCAATTTAACAGTAGCGCTTTTTGTGCTTACCATTGTGCTTTAGGTTTTGTAGGACCCTTTGTAATATATCATCAATGGTGCATCCATAAAATCCTGTTTATAGTATGCACCGTTCCAGGTGAAGTCAGTGGAAAGGAAACCTGATGGATTACTTACCGTGCATACAACTAATGGTACCATTAATGAAGTAAACAGTTTAATCTGGGCAATTGGCCGCCTTCCTGCAACGCGTGGTTTAAATCTGGACTATGTGGTGTGTAATTTTATTTCAAAAAATTTTGTTATAGGCTGTTGCAAAATGGGATTCTTAGAAAGGAGATTTTACAGGGTGTGGAAACTGATCAAATCGGCAATGTAATTGTGGATGAATATCAGAACACATCGACCAAAAATGTTTACGCAGTAGGAGATTGCTGTGGAAAAGCACTATTGACACCAGGTCGTTTGCTGAGTTATTTTAACTTTAGTGATCATCACTTGAAAAATAATGTATATGCATATATCCGGCTTTGTTTCACATTCCATTATACTGCAATGAGAAGTAAAAGCTCCGAAGTATTAAAAAGTTTTTGTCTTATTAATAATGACGAATGTTTCTCAACCTTTTCTTCCCCCAGAACACTACAACTCGTGGTCCGAGAAGGTTTGAAGGATTATTTACAATTAGTTTTGAGGAGACATTCAATTTGAAAAATAGATGCTTTATTTTTTTTCAAGTTCATACTAGTCAATAATTTTAATGAAGCCTTCAGTCGCAATTGCCGCTGGTCGGTGTCTTGCCCACAGACTGTTTAACAACGAAATAAACAGTCGTTTGGATTACGAAAACATTCCGAGCGTTGTGTTTAGTCATCCACCGCTAGCAACTGTTGGGCTTACAGAAGGTGAAAGCTGTTATTACTTTTTATTTCCAACCTATGAAACAAAAATTGCCGCAATTTTGTACAGCGTTCTTTTGCTTCACTTTCATTTATTTCCATCTTCTAGAAACTTTTATTTAGTTTGTATAATTCTCAGATTTTTATTTTAGCGCATGCTGTCGATCAATTTGGGAAAAATAGTCTTAAAATTTATAAAACGAAGTTCAATCCCATGTATCATGCTGTTACTCAGCACAAAGAACCAACAGTGATGAAACTGATTTGCGCTGGTAAAAACGAACAGGTAAATGTAAATGTATCTTTTGGGTGAGGCTGGGATTATATCACCTTTAGAAATCTCTTTTTTTCAAATATTCATTTCCGAGCTTCGAAATGAAACTCCAAAGGACTTGTAAATCTATTTATAGGTTGTGGGTTTACACATGCTTGGCGAGGGATGTGACGAAATGCTGCAAGGTTTTGCTGTTGCTGTTAAGGTGAGTTATATTTTGCATAACTGTTGAAAGTAAGTAACAGAAATAATTAACATATCTTTACTTTCTCAGTGTGTTAGATCATAATTCTGCAAGTTTGTCGTCGTAGAAGAATTAAATTGAAATTCAAAGGATTTTTATTTAGATGGGCGCGACGAAGAAGGATTTTGATGATACAGTAGCCATCCATCCAACAAGTGCGGAGGAGCTGGTCACAATGCGTAATGGTACGAAACCTGAAACAACATGAGCGTAAATGAACCCGTAGATAAGCTTGTTAACGCTAAGGAGGTTTAATATTAATACTTGGATTTAAAAGCTTACGAACTGTTCATGTTATCGGAACTAATCATCATAAATTCTTCTAGTTCCACACTGAAATTCTCCCGTTTTTATTGAAGATCTCCTTACAAATGGTGAATATCTTTAAGATTAGATTGTTCAATTTGGTTATCAGTTTATTGGTTGAAGGAAGTGCAATTCCCTCTCGTGGATCTAAAAGTATATATGAAATTAGGAAACCTGTTTGCTTTGAATTTGATTAGAAACTATAAACGGAATGTTCGTAGATAACGCATTTCAAATTATCAGTTCCTCCGCAGTGTTCGTGGAAGGATTGATAGCTTAGAGTCGCTCAAGGACCACACTAATGGTGATAAGACGTGACGCGGTGGCTGACAGGACGAGATCATTTTAGAACATAAAAGATTTGAGAATATAAAAGACTTTAACCGGAGACCATCAAATAAATTAATTTTTGCTATGCAAATATTCATAAAAACCATAATGTGAAGAAGTCTCCTCATTGTCCTCAGAAGTTTTCTAAGACCTTTCAACGGTCATTTTTCTCGAATTAAAAATGTGCCGTTGGGGAGCCTTTTATGCTTTTTATTCCATGATATAGTATGAAATACTAGAGCAGGTTTCGACAGCTGTTTCTTGAAAATGGAAAATGTGTAATATTAGATTTCGCATTTAGCAAAAAAGCTAAAACTAAAATGGTAGGACATATAAGAGAAATGAAACTGAGTAAAAATAAAACATTCCCTTTATTTTCAGAGGTTTAAATCTGACGCAATGTATTTGAAAAAAAATGAAGCAAACAAGGATTTTTCAATTTTGGGGCATCTAAATCATTATTTATGCTATAAAGGACGCAATTCAAGAAAAAGTATTCAGACATTTATTGCGTGTATTGGCACGTTAATAAACTCAAGTGTTTATTGCTTTTTGAATTGATTTGATCTGATTCTGTTGTTGATCGTTACGTACACAAAAAGCAAATAAAAGCATGGTAAAATCTAAGAGAAGCTCAGTAAACCTAAGACAAATTCTTGGAGCGTAATCAAACCGTTATCATAAAAGCAAATAGAGTTCGTGAACATCTATAAAGGAACTGAAGCGGTGGATTACTAGCACTCCAGCCATGTATTCAGAAATTCCGTAATTGTGTCGGTATCCCATTTTTCGATATTCATGGTCTTTTGCACTTCTCCTTGCGCATCCAATAGTTTAATTGTCGGCAATGTTCCTCGAACGTGATGAACTTTCACACAAGTCCCCCACTTCTTTACCATATTGGACTTGACGAATGCTGAAATTCGTCACACATATTGGTTATATATCAGGCATTTTAGTGAATGCAGCCATTCATATCTTAATAATATGCTCTACTACAATAAAATGTTAGTGTGTCAGCGAGCAGCCATCCCTCAAAAGCAAGCCGTTCAGATTATTCAGTTAACGCGAAACCGACTAACCTTCCGCCTGTGGGAATCGTCCTAAGTTACATTCACAAATTTCGATTTGAGCTCGTGGATATTTCTAAAATAATTTCAAGCTTCATGAACATTAAGATAATGAATAACAACACCAACTTGTATTCTTATTAACAGAAAAAACTTTCTAGTTTTCAGTTGATGATTTCTTATAAAGCAAAATTTACTGTGGAGTTAACCAAATGAAATTTTTTTACTTCTTGTTTCGTTTCCACATAATCTTTCCTACAACATGCATTACAGTCAGCAACAAGTTCACTTAGATGGAATTGTGGCAGTTCTGCACAACTTGAACACTGCAATGATTCGCTGTTGAATCCACGTTTCTGACATACTTGGCGATTTAATTCACTATAAACGAACTGAAGTACCACAATCTATAATCAACTATGCAAATACACGCCTAAAAAATGAAAAAAAATGCTTTATTATTCTTTCAATCTGTAATTGCAGCAATATTTTTCGAAAAGAAAATTTGACTTATGAAATAGAGAGAAAAAACGGGTGAATGGAATAAAATGAACTACTGCGACACGAATGTAAATGGCTAACAATTAATTAACATCATCAAAAGCACCAACGATATCACCCTCACTCTCAGTATGCTGCATGAATTTCCATAAGATCGAAAGGTTTCGTAATTACCCAGTATCTGTGATCAGATGCTGGATAAGTACGAACAGCAAGCCATAATTAAGTAACATAATCTGTAAAAGACTGTTAGGACTGACAAAATAATTTAAATTGACGATCCTCCAATGTTGATACCATGGTTCTACAGGGACACTATCAACATCTCACGATGAAATATGGATCAATTCCAACCATTACATTCGAAGTAGTTTTGAATGCATGAATGTCCATATATTCTCATAAGAGGACTTACCAAGAAAAGCTGTAACTGATAAACAGAACGACCAGAGAAAGCACCTGGACATGTCATCACAGCGCATTCACTGCCTTAATCTGAAAAAACAATCCAGGCAAAGAAATTAGCATTTTTTTCTGATTATTAATAAATATTTTGTTGAGGAATGGCAAGAAGCATTCATTTCAGCTGAGAAGAGTTCTCGAGATGTGACTACAAAGTGAGGTCGAGGCGAGATCTACTTCATACGCTGTTCAACTAATTCCTGTTACCTCTTAAGATTACTTGTCCTACAAGTGACTAACAATCTACCAGCAACTCCTACCCCGAATTCTCGTCTCCTCCTCGTTACCACCAGAAGCCCTGGAATTACTGTCAAGAGTCTCGCACATACTTAAATACCGCTGCTATGCAAATTGTCGTCTCACACATTTAAAAAATATTTAGATTTAGAGTATGGGTTATGTTGTCATGGAGATGGATGAGATGTAGAGGTGGGTATACTGTTGGCGGAGGGAATGAAAGCCACATGTGGTTGTCCTTGTAGTTCTCCAGTTATCTATAATAAACATTCGATCTCTGTTTGCTGCCATTCGAAACACAAATCTTCAAAAGACTTGTCGATCACAAGTGTTTTTGACGATCAGAAGTGTTTGATCCCTGGTCTCCCTCAACAAAGAAAACTGCGAGCCATCCTCGGTACTCGTAAGGAAGTGCTTTCGTCGCACTCAGTAAAGGTCTTTCTCTGTCACTGACTTTATATAAGACCTTGAAAACGGATAAAGTCTATGCTTCTAGATGTTTCAGATGAAGGTAAAAGTGTTAGATGACGCTGTAGGACCACTACACAGATTATTAATGTCACCTGAAAAACTGAATAGAGGAACAGTTCAGATCTTACTGATACTACTGAGTTCCTTTAACCGCTTCAAGGTGAAAAAGAAACCAATGAGGCTTTGTTTTATGAAGCAAAAAAGAGAACCGTGCTGTATCAGCGGTTTATAATGCTACTCTCAAACCCATACATCGTTTTAACTTTGCTTTCTAGCCGAATTATCCAAGACTCTTATACCTTTTTTTCTATGGTAGGTACTGAACTAAATAAACTCGTTCAGGTAAAGATCATTTCCAAGTTATCTACTCGTTCCCTTAAACCTTGAAATCGACAGATCAAGTGATGATCGGTTGTTTCTCATCGCATAATTGTACCGTTAATATAAAATCATCTCATACTGATCAAGTTGAATAATTCTGGTCATAAATAACGGGCCAACATTGAAACGGAATCCTTTTTCGGCTTACTCGAAACTCCTTGCCGCAGATTTTAATCCTTATCTACTCATGGTCACATTATAGCGTAATAATGAAGGAGGATGAAATTAATTGCTACTCCGGTCACCGAATACTCAAGATAATATTTCTTGGCTAGGCTTCGCAAACGAAGATTTGAGAAGGGCTTTACTCACGCTTCTGCAAACGCGCTGATGGCTGAAAAGACCCATGCAGGATTTGCAGTTGCAAAAGCCATAGCCGAAAACCTCCTTTGGCGGTATTGGCAAGGCATGGTTTATTTTGCGCTGTCTTTTCTCCTTGAGACTGATTCTACGTGCATTCTCAAAGGAAGCAGCAACGTTTTTGGATATGTCTCTATATTTCCCGATTCAAAGCCAGAATAGACCACTGATGGTAGTCTGTATGACCAAAACTGATATATTCTTTCTGGGAGTCTTTGTATCTACTCTTTTAGGCTCTTCTGTTGTGGCAGTTAATGGGGAGTTCATCTTAGAGCACAATGTTAGGAAGATGATGATCTTCCATCTCGGCCTGCCCAGCATCTGTGTCCTCAGCAACATGGTCTCAATATTGATGATCCCTGCCAGTTGAATGGAACTGATGCTGTCCTGAGTTGATCTGTTGGACTTGCCTACGGTGATGTGTGGATGATGACAGTCTTTCTGTGGTGCAGGTTAGTAGAGAACAGAAGTTTTCTGGCAGTATCATTTCCTCGGACGCAAAGATCAACAATAGGAAGTTGTCTGAAAGCTCTGTATATTTCTATTAAAAAAAAAGTGTATTTAGAAGCAAGGAAAGCATAAAAAATGTTACTTATGGTTTCAACCTATACTTTTTTAATTACATTAATTGGAGGCGTACTCTTTGTCTTGTTCGTGTTTTCATCTTTCTTTGGAATTCCTATCAATATTTCTTGTTTCTGTCAAAACTTTCTGTCTATTCTTGCGCAAAATAGAAGTGCTTAGAATAAATATATAAAGATCTTCATTCATCAATATTTTGAGAAAAACAAGAACTTCTTAAATTAAATAAAAAACATAAAGGATGAACTATCCATTACGAGTTCAATTCCTAAATATAATTTAAAAAATCAAGTTTGCTACTCGATAAAAAAGGTAAGAATACCAAGAACATAATAGGTAAAGTGATAAATATAAAATGAATTACAAAGATGATGACAAAGCATTTTAATCTATGAGTTAAATTTTACAAACTAGAACTTGATCAAAGAGGATAAAAATACCCAAAACAAAGTGAAGAAAATTAGATCAAGAAAATTAACTATCATGAAATTCGTGTAGTAACAACTGAAAAATATGGACCCGCGGATTCTGCGAAAAAATTACGATTTCGCAGGAAAATCACTTTTACAGTAAAAAGAGAGATAAAAGTAACTCATTGTTCTTTTTTTTATCCCATCATGACAGCATTTGAAATCCTATTGTTTCTGTTATCAACCTTCCTATAACTTCCACTATCTCTTCTATTACTGCTTCGAAATGATGATGTTGCTGATACATTTACAGCGATCGATTTGTGTATATCTCCACAATCTCGGAGAAACTGTACAGTTCAGAAGTTCTTGCTGTAAAAATGACAAAAATCATTGGAGCATAACTACGAATACATTACACATGAGAGTGTGGAAATGTGGATATTTTTCAAAACATTTGCATAGTTTACTGTCTTTGTTATATCCATGAAAATTTTGTCTTTCAGTTGGATTGTACTTCATCAATCAGAAAAAGACTTCCGGAGTAATTCCCAAATCCCGAGTTTCTTCAAGTCTCATAAAATTCGTGTGGCTCAGAAAATCGCAAGAATTATACTAAAAATAACGAACTTATACTTTTATTTCATTGAAGTATATCTTTTCTTCTGGTAATCCAATTTTCGGAATTTTCTCATTAATGTCGTCTATTAGCATCATCTCTTGACAGTTTTTTTGAATGTCTTTAAGAAGAAAATGACCGCAATATTTAGAAACAAGTTTTTGTCAAGCAAGTGAGCGTTTTAAATGCTCGATGGTAATGAAATAGAGAGCATAAGAATAGTCTGTAAGTTATCTGAAGTGGTTCTAGATGAAGCGATTCGAGATTGTGAACCGGTTATTACCACAAATTAATCATGACGGTAGCATGTAGATTAAGTGATGGCGCAGTAATTGTCTTGGATTTAGAAGAGGAAATGAAAAACACGGGTAATTTTTAATTTTTTCCAATTTAAATTATGCACATTTTTAGGTTATACGTCTAAAGCTTCCGTATTTAATGTACATTTTACTAGAAATTTTTGGGAGGAATCTAAATGTTGAATCGTTTTTATTTGATGACATAAATTTATGTGGTATATCCAATTTCCAGAGACGTTGTGGCCTATTTATTAGAAGGGTCATGAGTGAGGAGATTTGAGGTATTCAACCTATCCTTATGACTCACTTTCAGGTCCTTGAGTTCTAAATTCTTTGAAATGTATTTTAACCACTCAACTTGCAGGAATTTATAGAAATCAATCAGTGATGTGTCGAAAATTGTTGAAGTGTTTAGTGTTCTGGAAAAAGAAATTGAAGAAGAAAAAATAAGGCAGAAGAAAGGACGCAATTACTGTTTGCTTGCTCGAGATGCTGAATTTTGTATTTAGATGATCGAGAGGCAAGGTATAAGGTAAGAAATGTTTGATTTACACTTTTTCTGTTGGAATAAATCTTCCAATGAGTTATGAGACGTTGATCGCATAGTTTTCTGTTCTTTTGAAATTATTTGTGCTATTAGTTTATTTGAATTTGATACTCTTTTTTGTTCATTCGAATTCCATCGTTTTGAAGCTTTGAAAATCTTAAAGTTTTCAATGCCACAGAAAACGAATCACGATGTAAGGAGTCAGAACACATCGAGACAGATGAAGTAAAAAATTCGCATTTTCAAGCATTTACACAAAAATGATAAAATAGGTCAATGAATACTTCAAAACAATCTTTTTCGCAGTTTCGAAAGTTGTCGCATTTCTATCAATTTACATTCTGTTTTTTTTGACGCAAGAAATTTCTCGCAATACTTTTTTATTCGACTATTTTCCTTCACAAAGATAAAAAAACTGCCTAGCATGAAAAGATTGGCGTGTAACTTGCGAAATTCTGTGGTATTTGATGTGTGCGTGTGTGTGTGTATGTGTGTGTGTGTGTGTGTATGTGTGTGTAAGTGCGCCCTCTGATGTTAAACTGTAAAGAAAAGGTTGACATCGTTCTTGGCACCAATTTGATACCCCTTTTCTAGAGAGTGTCAGTCTTCATCCATCACGTCATGTACTACTACTGACACCGTTTTACTGCACTCATTCTTATTTGTAAAATGGTCGTTTTTAATATGTCTTCTTTTATTTCAATTTATCACACTTCTTGTCATTTTTGTTCTCTTTCTTGCTCATATTATCCAGAAAAGTACCGGTTGACAATCAATTTCTAGCTTGAATTATTGAAATCGTATCATCGATTTCGCATCTCTCTTTCGATATTAGTTGAATATATTTCAATTGAACAAAAATGGAAAAATTAAATGAAAATCAATGTTATAACAAGTTATAAGTGTACCTACCATCTGCGCAGATCGCCAATATTTCCAGCTTAGATTTTAAAACTTAACCCTTCCAGTGAATCATTTACTAAAAGACGAATTAGTGCCCTTTCCTTTATCTGTCCACATAATTGTGCAAAATAAATGACTGTAATTGTTCATTATGCCATAGGTTATTGTTTGGAATACGGAACCATAGAATTTCTTATGCAAATCCAAATTTATTTCAGCATCTGTGTGATTAAAAGCAATGGAAACGAATCGGAATATCAGTAAGTTGTATTTTCTCGAAATCATATCAAAAAAAGTATCAGTGAATTGTACTTTCAACTCAATGATCTGAATGGACATTAATTTGAATTAGAGATGATCACATTGCAGAGGTACTCGTTACCGGAGCATCAGGCTTTATTGGAATACATTGTGTTCACCAGCTTCTAAAGGAAAATTACACTGTACGTGGCACCGTGCGTGATCTCAATAGTCACTTCAAAATTGATCCATTGAAACAGCTAGAAGGAGCAGCTGAACGTCTAGAACTGGTCGAAGCTAACCTGGAGAGCGATCAAGGATGGCCTCGGTCCGTTCCGTCTTTTTCATTCTTCGCGTTTTTTATTTATCTGCTTGTTTATTGCTTAGTCCTTGCCCCCTCATCAGCCCTTTTTCTTGCCTTTCCCTTTCGAAACAAAGGACCGGGAAATCTGGACTTCTTATAATAATCGAGTAGTGTCTCAAATCGAAATCCATTTTGTCATTTTTCCATTTTTTTATTTTCTATTATTTTCTTAATTTTTTTTAGAGCGATAGCTGGTTGTACTTACGTTTTACATGTAGCGAGTCCTTTTCCAATCGTCACTGATGAATCAGTTATTTCAACTGCAGTAGATGGTACTCTGCGAGTATTACGAGCTGTCGCAAAATCATCCGTGAAAAAAGTTGTTCTTACCAGTTCTTGCGCTGCCATCAATGGTAGAAATTTTCGCAATCACTAGTCTTATTAATTTATAAAAATAAGGCAAGACAAAGAGGGAGTCAAAGAGGAATGTAGGACAACAGATTTGAAATGTCACTCGTACTTCATACGAAATGGCTAAAGAAAAATAAGGATGCAGCAGTATATCGTTGATCATATATCGATATATCTCAGTTCATTCATATTCATCGAGATTGTTTGCATTGCAGAAGGTCACTCAGATATGACGCGAACATTTACCGAAAGCGATTGGAGCAATACCGATTCGACAAATGTGAATAATTATGTGAAAAGTAAAACACTTGCCGAGAAAGCTGCGTGGAATTTCATCCATAAGGAAGGTTGAGTTTTTGCTGGGACCTGTCTTAAATTTCATTACATCTGAACTACCCTCTCTGGTAATTTAATTACAATTTGCATTCGAAAATTCCATCCATATATCGTCTAATACGCCAAATACAATCATAGAACGAACGAATTCGATTCATAGATGATGACACTGAAAGTTTCCTTCCTTATTTACTTGTGAAACAAAATAATTTCATTTTTTAGAAACGAAATAAAATTGTTTCCAAATTTTGTTGAAATAAAATATAATAATTGAAGTCATCTAACTGCTCTTCAACTTTCAGACGTTAAATTCAAACTGACTGTAATCAATCCGGCTCTTGTTGTTGGACCTCTCCTTCATAATGTACAGGGAACGAGTATCAATGTAAACTTTTCTTTAACAAAAGATTCTGACCAGTTGGAAAGAACTTCTCGCTTTGTCCATTTTTCTTGCATTCGACATTCGATGTCATATTTGAACTTTTGTGATATCGAGTAGTTCTCTAAAATTAATTGGTATAAACCAAATCGTTTTTTAGATAATACGTCGTTTCTTGAATAATGAAATTCCCGCAGTGCCAAGAGTTCAGTTCGGTTTAGTAGACGTACGTGACGTAGCGCAAGCACATATTCGTGCCATGCGAGAACCTCGTAGCGATGGATTACGAATTCTAATAAGTTACCAACCAAGCTTCTGGTTTATGGACATTGCCAATGTTCTCCATGAAGAATTCTCATCGCAAGGTTAAACACAAATTATTTGCCACTGATATCTTAACATTCACAACTGTCCCGGTAAAGCGATATTGTTATCAATTTTAGGTTATAATATCCCAAAAATTACGGTACCATACCCGGTAGCATGGCTTTATTCATTGTTCAGCAAGGAAGCAAAGCAGCAAATACTGAATCGTTTTGGTAATGAGGTGCACTTCGATAACTCTCTCGTAAGTTTTGTTATCACGTTTTGTTAAAATGTCTTTGTTCCTGGCTCAATAATAGCTAAAAGTGCCGGCTAATATAACTCATTTTAGGCAAAAGATATTCTTGGAATAGAATTTATAGACCCTAAAGAATCGATCATTGTCATGGCATACGATATCATCGAACGTGGTATGGCACCAAAACGAAAAAATTATCACGGGCCCCCTGAAAAAATTTCTTAAAAGGCATGGTATGACAAAAGCAAAACATAACTCAAGGAAGGTCTCGCAAGCCCAGTAACATTGTTTAATATTCATCCGTCCCACTTTAGATTCAATTTAAGATCGATAACTAACTCATTTAATTGCAGAAATGAATTTTAATTTAGTTTATACGAATTTCTGTTCCAAACCAACAAATGCAATTATCCCCATACAGGTCATAATTTTGTTACCTTCTACTAACTTCATTAAAACTAATTAAAACTTGTATATTATTCTCTGGAATAGAACCAATGAAGTAATCAGTCCTTCTGCCATATTTCCAAATGTCCTAGCTCCATACTCATTTGCGAAAGATATGCAGTTTATTATGATTCATCAAATTTTTCTGAACGCCATCCAGAATAAATTCATAATCATATGGTTCTCAAGCAGGATTTCCAGGAAGTAGAAGGGAAAAAATAGCCAGAAAGTGGAATTATTATAAGGAAATATGGAAATTTTAGGATGAAATAAATTTTGGGGTAGATAAATAACTATATGGCAATCGTTGGGCAAAGGAAATAAAAAAAAAAAAACAAGTATAACACATTCTGATATCGGCTCTGACGTTCTGATTTAAGCCATCTCAATTTTCTGCTTACATTTTTCAATTCTGATTTAAGCCATCTCAATTTTCTGCTTACATTTTTCAACATAAGAGGATGGGAATAATAATGAAACTCATTGGAATGCATCTTCAATTCGAACATACGAAAGAAACAAAAAAGAGTTTTAGAGTTTGGTTAGGCCATTTAAAGCTATTCCTTATTTCACTGATAATTCTAGGTAGAAATTTCGCCAAGCAAATCGTTTGCTTGAATATTAGTTCAATTTTTCAGACATTCAGTGATTACAGCTAAAAAAAATGCAATACAATGCTAGATTTCACTGTGACGGAACAAATCTATTTGAGGTTCATGAAAATCTTGCTATCCATCCCTCGAATAACAGTAAAATAGTAAAATTGTACAGAATATCAATATTTCTATGTATTTAAGTTTCAAATTTATTAATGCGCGTAATCTTTGACTGATTATTCCCTTGTGTTTCATTTTTAGATGTCACAACAGCACGTCTTTCCAAGTATCCTACATTCTGTCCTCCATTTTAAGTGACCAAAGCAATGAAAGCACCTTTTTGACAATAGCGTAGGGATCGTCGAATCAACAGATATCCATTTCCGAATACCTTTAATCCAATTTAATTTCAGAACAATTTTCTTTTGTAAAAGTGACCAAAAAATTATATTCTCTTCGACACAGAATCGGTGAATATATGGAAACAAGAATTTTAAAATCTGCTAGATATATACATCAAACAGCATCCCCTATCATTTCCGCGTTCCAAAAAGAGAAAAACCCCAAACAGTATGCTATCACTCTCAACTCCATGATTGCCCACAAGCGAAAAAAGATGCTTCTTAGAATTGAATTTCACGACTCCTTGGGCTTGCAACCCCCCCCCCCCCCCACCTATGGAATTACCAAACCTCGCATTTGACGAATTCTTAGTAAAGGTAACGAGTAAAACAGTTACAAATATTGACACACTAACCTGCATCTTTAGAAACCTCCGAGGACTCCCTCATCCTGGCCTCATTCCATTCCAGCTGAATTCAATCAGACCTACAAACTTAACATACGACTTACGCTTCCAACGATCAATAAGTAGAAGCCGTTCGATTTCCAGATGCATTACAAAACTTCATTTCTGATAGTTTATTATCGATCATGCACGAAAACACCTCAAAAAAGGGATACAAATAAAAGAAAAAACTGCAACCAACAAAGAGCATGAATAAAGGGTACAAGTCATTTCAAACAATTACAAATAAATTTGATAACATTTTAACATGGGTTGGGAGAAAACAAACGAGTGGAGAGCAGAAAAAAGTCAAACGCAATAAAAAACGCGAAGAACGTTATAGGAATAACATAGAAGGTATGCAGTTCATAAATTAATTAAAATGAGACAACACCTAACAATACGAAGAAAAAACGTAACTTCCATGTAAACGCAAAGAAATATAAAAAATTCCACAAAATAACTGAAGGGAAAAGAAACATCGCCAGAAATCCAGCATTTAAGGAGATTATTGGAAAAAAAAGAAATTTATGTAAATGGTATAGTAAATAATCAGCTAGCTCCTGTGAAATGTGTAAAACCTGAAGGGAAGAAATCGTAAGGGATTTGCGATGATACGAAAAAAAATCTGAAGCGGAAATGTGTGAGGAAGATTTGCAGTCAGGGATAACCACTAAAAAAAATGAAAATTATCAAATTGAACAAAGTCCTGATGTCTTCGAGAAGTGAACAACACAGTGCCACTACACATATGAAATTAACGAAACAAGCCAACCAACAGAAAACACAAACGAATAATCACAGGACACATAACAAACATTGTATCCCATCATACAACAGGCGTTCGCATTTTTCATAATAAAAAAATTCTTGCAACTATAAAATGGCAATCAGTGAATGATTGAAGAGAAATTTATACGTAAAAAAGCACAGAGGGAGGGAAAACAAAGCAAATAACATCATTACCCGTATAGCCTTGAAAAGTGGATTTTTGATCATAACTGCAACATCGTCATATATCAGTAGCATGTTGCATGCCATATAACACACATACAATTTTACCAGAACAGGTCAATCGTCAGAAAAGAGAAACTCACATTTTCTTTTAGTAGTGATAAACTTCATGAATAGTACTTGAAAAAGATGTCTCAAAGAAAAAGCTGACAAAAAAAGCCAGCAAAACAGAGTACACCAGAAATCATGACTCTATATCAATATAATCATTATCGTCATTATTATCATTTGCAACAAGTATCAATTGCAACAACGACCAAAATATAGAAGTAAAACAAACGAATGTAAGGGGATGACCAGTAGGTAACAGTAATGAATAACGCAGTGTCAAAACAATCATTTGAACAATCAATATACCGGTGATAACATTATTATTGTCATAAATCCAACAAGACATCTATACGGGCAGTGAGAAGGCTTACAAATTCATGACTGCAAAAATTAAATTAAAATAATCCAACCATCATCAAGTTATAACAATATATTGGAAATGCATTGGTAGAAAACAAGCAACTTTAATTTCGTAAAAAACAATTATCATGTAAAAACCACCAAATATTATAGAAGAGAAAACAACGGGGAGGCGAAAAAATGTAAAACAATTTGAACAACGCATTTTTCGAGAATGACTGGATACAAAGCAGGATAGCAATAGCATTTTTCTTAAAAAAGCACAGGGAGATCTCCTGAATAGTCAAAACACATTTCTTCAGCCACAAAAACAAAAAATAAAAAATAAAAAAATAGAAAAAAACGAACTACCAATTGATCAAAGGTGTGACCATATGTGCCTATAAATAATCAGAAGAAACAAGACAGAAGTGGCCTAAATTCTAAAACTGAATATGGTTTAGGCCTGGACAGAAATGCATCCGAAACAGAGTAATTCTTTCCTAAAAACCATTTTTAACAAACGAAAGAGTCCACAACTTTTAGCAATAAAGTTCTGAATGGTAGATACAACTTTCTTATAGTTCTTAATAAAAAAAAAAAAAAGAAAAACAAAAGGCGAACACCATATATTCATCAAAATCATGTATTATCCAACAGCAAACACTGTGTTGTACTTCTCGAAGAACTGACGACCTGTCCCTACTTGAATGTGTCAGATAAGATGGATTTAAGGAAAAGAATGAAGAATCAGAGATAATAAAATAATAAAACACGCCAACTTTCAATTCTCATCATTACTGCTTCAGTATTGTTGTTGGAATTGATAACCTCCCTGGGGTTGTGCTTGTGGTGCTCCGTAACTGAACTGATTCTGCGCTGTAATTGGCTGAGCACCGTAAGCACCATATCCCTACAAACAATGGAATTAATTATAATAAATACATCGCATTTATTTCCCCTACAACACTTCCAAAAAAGTTTTCCTCCAACGACATATTACAGGAATTTTAAGAGTATTATAACCATTGAGAAGTCAGATAACAACCGCAACTGTTCCATATGACAGTTCATATAGTTTGGATTTTTTTTTTCTTGTTATAGATGATGAAAATATAATTTGAAAGACTTACCGGTTGCTGAGGTCTTGCTTGTGCAGCTGGTTGCTGTGCAGCAGCAGCAGCAGCAGCAGCAGCAGCAGCGGCAGCAGCATTCTGCTTCAACTGATTTTCAATAACGGCCGCCTGTTCGTGCATACCCATACTACGATAATACTCTGCCCACTGTGCACTATAATCAGGCTGACCTGAAAGATGATGGGTATATGCTGGAACGTAAATCTTCAAACACTTTAGGCAGATTATTGCGAAATACCAAAAACAATTTTTTTACTATTTCCCCCCAGTAATCTTTATAGAAATTTTGAAGTTTATAAACGGAATTCACAAAAAGCATATTAGATAACACGAGCAAAATACATTGCCATTCACATCTACGTAAAGGAGAATGGACCAAGTTGTGCGCGACAAAGCGCTTACTAAAACTGTCAAAATTCAGGAATCACAGAGGAGACATTATATGCTTAACCCTATCATTTGCTTCATATCTATCTAAACTCATATAAAGATCAAAAGCTTTCCATACTGTGGCACACCTGTTTGCGGATTCACTGCTGGAGCTGCACTTGTCTGGGCTGGCTGCGGTTGCGGCTGTGCTGGTTGCTGATACTGGGTCGCATAGGCTCCCTGCTGATAACCAGGTTGTTGTTGTCCTTGTTGTCCGTAATATTGCTGATTCCAAGCAGCTTGTCCGGGATCACTTTGCTGATGACCTAAAAAGCAAAATATTTATATATCATTTTGTTAAACAGTTATCATATTACGTGTACCCTTACCAGTAACTAAAACAATTTTTTATATTCAAGAGTATGTTTACCAAAAGTGGTGTTCCACTGCGCTCCTGCTTGCCCCGCAATACCAGCACCAGCAAATTGTGAATTACCATTACCGTATCCTTGAGGAGCACTTGGTACAGTGTTATGTCCAACTCCAAATGCATCACCACCCGCCCCTGGACCCCCTTGTCCATGAAATTGTGGTACTGGCGTTCCTGGAGCAATGTCACCAACCTAAAAAAGTTTTGCATAAGCAATTTCCTGTTAACAGTGACTGTCTGCAAGTAAATCAGAGCATGATTTCAACTGACGTATTGCGGATACATGTAACGACTAGAGTCAATACTAGTTTAAAGAACGAATTTCACAGCAATTGCACCGAATTAAATTAGGAAAGACCATGTCACATATAAGTTTCTGGCCGTAAGATGAAAAAATTTCCAAATGAATGAACACCTTGATACGGATAATGTGTTGTGCATGATGGATCTGATAAGGAGTTCCCTTTATGATGAAAACTTTCTCGGATGCATTCGGCGGTGGATCTCGCGATAATTCAACATGTGCGCCACTTTCCGCGCATATCTTAAACGAGTTCTTGAAGCTATGGTTCGTCAAGATGGTCATTTGCACTTGACTATAGAATTAATATGTCTATTATGCAACTTGTTTAGTACATACAAGCGCAGTAATTCATTTCTGTATGCAGTGTAGCTGGGAGTATAACTGTGGAATACCTGACCTTCATGCAAAAAACAGGAACATAACTGCACAATAGTCATTATCATAACACTAACAAACTATTCATTTTTCGGAAAAAGAACACAAGAGGAAAAAAATCAAGAACATGAAGTTTTACAGAAATGAACAAATCTTACAGTTACATTATCTGGAATAGGAAAGAACATTAAAAACAAAAATCTATTGGCTATTAAAAGTGTGTGATATCTGAGAACCACCATTAAAGAACTAAAGAAAGAACAAAGATCACCTGTTTAATTGTTTCTCCTCCTTTACCAATCACCAATCCTGTTTTGTTCGATGGAACGTGCATGTAGAACATTTCCGCACCACCTGCCGCGCCACTCTTTTTGACGAGTTCAGAAATGAACTGAGTCGCTTTTGCAATTTGTTCGGCAGTGCCCTGTATGACAGCGCACCGCTCCTGCGTTGTCTGATCATCTGCAATAAATCGATATGCAAAACTTCTCAATTTACAACCCTCCCTTCATTCTACAGCTAAATGACATACGCTTCATCATTTCGTACGAAATACTTTACAATAAATATTAAAAATTCCAATACTAAGGAAACCACAACATATTATTACTACAATCAAATACTTAAAAAACAAACCATCAGGTTTAAACTGGATTTTAGCTCCTGATTCAGCAGCAAGGCGTTTGATCGTCTCCCCACCTTTCCCAATGATCATACCAACAGAAGCACGCGGAACAATTACCTGAAATATTCAAATTGGCGAGTCACCAGTAAAACATATCAATCTTGACTTTACGCAATTGTCATAAAGAAGAAAACAGGAAAGTAACCGTACTTCGCCAATAGAACGCTGTCCTCCCCCTATTCCGAATGATCCAGGGAAACCGAAATGTCCAGGTGGATGATCCTCACGTGACTGTAAAATTTCTTCAACCATTCTTCGAGCATTCTCGACTTTTTCAGGATCACCAGTAATACGCAAAGGTTTCGGTTGTCCTCCACTTTCTTGATTCTCTTGTATCATGACCATCTTGACACCAGTTTGTTCCTGAAACATGACGACAGTTGCAGGATACAAATCATTCCCTGAACAGAACTTATAAAATAATTTTAAATATTTAATCGACGCGCCTGAATATTTTTTATTGTTTCTCCTCCTTTTCCAATAACAAGGCCGCATTTTGCACCAGGAATAAACATTTCTTGCGTTATCTGACGCCCAGTACCAACGGGTATACCACCGTCAAAATGGCCTGTACGGTTTGGCGGAGGACGATTACCCGCTCGAGCTATTACCTGAAAAAACCCAAAAATTTCCACTTCAGTGTAATTTCAAATCACGTATATTGATCTGCGTTGTAATCCTTTCTATTTCTGTATTCTTCAAACAAAACGCGATGAATACATAGGACACCATTCAAAGGTGAATCGAAGGATTCTACAAATTTTTCGACAATATAATAACATTGATAAACATGTTGCTGTCCTTCAATCTTCGTTAAAAGCCATGAAAATTTTTAGGTAATGAAAGTTAACGCTATTAGTAAAGGATGTAACACAATAATTTAGGTATGAAAGGAGTAAAATAGCTAACCACAAACGGACTAGGCGCAGAGTACCAAATTCTAGGAGTGGGAATTTGTAGAAAATATATGGAATTCGAAGCAATCAATAACAGTGAAAAGTAGCAGAAAATTAGCATCGAATTTTAGCACTACATTTCCTATCATAAGCATTAAAAAAAATAAATAAAAGCAAGATCCAACCTCATTTATCATCGCCCTTGCGCGATCTACAGACATTTTACTGCCTTGCAAAGTGCATTGACGCATGTTATTCCCATCTGATTCCGGTGACATTTGTACGCGACAGTTGGTTTGTGACTGAATCTGCGATATTTGCTCACCACCACGGCCAATCACTATAAAAATAATGCCATATCGTTGCTTATAATTAATCATTAGCTAGATCCAAAATTTATTCAGCTGAATAAAGAAACCAGGAAATGAAGTGCACTTAAAGCAAGAAAATATACATAAAAACTAGAGTAAAATATCTACCATTACCAAGGCCAACACAGTGGTCGGGAACCTCCATTGTTTCCATAACAACTTCTCCGACACTTCCGACTGGCGGCATACCTCCTGCTCCAACATGGCCTGGACCTCCAAGTGTTGAAATTTGCATGCTTCCGCCCATGTCCATTGTGTTGCCAGTGATATTGACCCTTTTGGTTGGATACACTGAAAAAAACTGCGGATGTCTTTCCAATTCCAAAAATATCAGCATTTCATATTAAATTTCAACTACTTTATATCTGTAGATCACGCATGCAAAACACCAAAAGTATAATATACGCATTGCAAATATGGAGTTTTAAATGAAATGCACAACTGCACTGATAAAATTAACAAATTGGAAATAAGTCGATCGAAAATTAATCGAAATAATTCACATCAACAACCGAAATCCATAGAGAAACCGTTATCGATTTATGTACGTACTTATGGAAATTGAAGACTTCACTTTAAAAAATCCATAAATTGCGAATGAAATACCGTATAAACGCGTATTACACCGATCAAAAACGGAACGTCTCAACGCAATAACTTCCTAATATGAAAGTGTGACTGTTTAACGCATCATTTCACTTCTCCCATAACATTTACGCATAATATGCAAAATAACAAGTGAATCACTGGTACGTACGGTTAGATGAATCGTCCGAATTCGGTCGTTTCTGTGGATTCGAATGTGAAGAAGCAGCGAGCTAAACATAACAAGCAAAATATGAACATATACTATAAATGCATGTACAATCATCACTTATGATACCATGAATGAAAATCTATAAATAAGCATCTTCTTCTAAGAAAAACTGTCACGTAACATCAAACTTACGATAAAAATCGAAGTACTGCACATATGGCAAACAGTTTTTATTTCATTCCAGACAACAAATTTTCAGAACCAAATTATCATCATCATCATCATCATCATCATTATGCAGAAGGCATTCAGCCTGATTCGATCTCATAACTTTGAATGTTAATCTTTTCACAGCGGGTCAACGTAACTGTACCGCATTATAAAGCTACAGGGAATCTTTACACTATTCGTTCGGGTGGAGTTTTTCGAAGCACCCAAAGTGATGTGCAAACAAAGTTTTAACATTTCGTTACCGAAAAGTTAGAACCTCGTCTTGTCCATGAAAGAACTGACGTTTGTTAAACATATATAAATATATAAGTATAAATGTATGTATATGTATATATGTATATGTATTATATAATCCACTATTCCAATTAACAAAACAGAATCTAATGGAAATTCCGTACTCTTCTTTAAATCAATTTCAAGAGAGTATGTGAAAATATAGCACCGTAATCTATGTAAAGTTTAAAAAAAACCACTGGTCAAGTATATTCAGTGCAGAAACTGATATAAAGTCAGAGACAACAATCACTCCTATCTTCCTAAATCTAAGCAACAACATCCTTAACTGACAACCACAGTCCCACATTTTACAGAACACAAGGAGACAAGCAGTCTTCAACTTGTCCTATTTATATGCATTATTATACTTTCAACCAATAACACAAAACGTTTGTAACAACGCATTTGTTAAATGTGCAAATAGTTCTTCATCGCTAATAGTACTATATGATAGCAAACGATATGTCATGCAGCGATTTTCGAAATCAATCTTGCCTAATTATATCTCAGAAGAAATAGACATAAAGAGATTGACCTAGATAAGAGACGTATCACGAAAACTTCTGCAGGGAATTAATCAAAATAATAATAAATACCGAAGAATTTTTTTCGGTGTACTACAAAATGCATAACACTTCACTTTATTAGATGCAACCTTAGTTTCCCGAAGATAGAATGGAAAATTAGCATACCTCTTTAGCGCGTTGCAATGCGTCCTGGATAGCGTCGGTAGAGATTATGCCTGTAGACATGCCGCGACAACAGCCATCAATGGAATTCAAACTACTGCCTGACGAAAAAAAAATTGTACGATAAGAGAATCTTTCCAAACAGCCCCGATCTGGAATGATACCAAAACCGGTGACAAGCAAACCAGTGAGTATGGTATCAGGGCTTATTAATGATAATCATTTGATCATTCAATATACTCTTTCATGACAAACGAAACAACTGCACACCACAAACTGACACACGTGTGAGCTTTTCTATGAAACTCACTTAACAACCAACAGATAGCTACGTGTTGTTAACTTCCTATATTGTCAGATGACAAATGCAACAGAACAGTAGCACCCAGATCCCGCTGTACCACACCACCGAACAAAAACACACAAGCAGACTACCACCACCAGCTCCCCTCCCACAACATGGCGATACAGAATACAATGATTACCGCGTGCGACCACCCATTCATTACGCGCACGCATAGCAAGCCATTCCAAGCAAATTGTTATAAAGATACGATCATCAAGTGAATAACGAGAAGGCGCTTGTTCGAACGAAGAGGATCCAGGTAGTTCCAAACTTTCGGATATAACGCACATAAAGGGAAGTGGTAGTGTTTGAGGTATCCATTCATCATCTATGTCTACCCCTTTCAGTTGCAGTGTTGATCAATGATATAACTCTGACCAATCTGTTTACTACAGCGTGTAAGCTAGTCATTCTAATAATGTTATAAGCAGGATGAGTCGGTCATGTAGTCAACTGGTACTTTGGAAGGACACAAATACGTCTTTTATATAAAAGGAAAAATATATTTTTCTTATATACAGTAACATTCGATTATATGCACGGAAGCACAACGGAGAAAATTACATGTATTCTTTAAAGTATTTCTGATTAGGTAACGTGTCAAAGAAGGAAAGGTCATTTATAACCTGGAACACTGACGGCCTTCATTCCCACAACCGTCAAGAGTCACGTACTGAAGTGCCACGCTGTTTGGATTAGAACAGTAGGCTGTCCCACATTTTCGGAACTTAATTATGGTTCGAATTAACCTTTCCCGAAAGCCAAAGAACTAGAAAAGAGAGGATTCGGAGACTTAAACTGCAACTACTACAAAGCCAGTTATGTCACACCGTGAAACGAAATTCCCCGATATTCCTGGAACAGAGGCTTTGCTGAATTCAAAGATTTCACTCTTCCATATAATTAAGTGTAAATTATAAATTTACTTCTGTAAAATGTTCATTGCATGGAATTTACTGCTTTAGATGATCCAAACTTCGAAGTCTTATAAAATTTCAAAAATTAACTTGAAACAACTTCCAAATAAAACAAAACAAACTTGCAGCCCTTACATGAAAGAAAATTATCAACTCACATAACCTACACTGACACTACCGCCAGAAAACTATTACCATATATGAAAAGCAAAGAATAAAGAAATGTGTTGTATGGCACGATCATAAATGCATTACGTAACGATAAATTTGCATAATATACAATAGAAGAAAAAGAAAAAAAATCTCAGCCTGGAACAATGCCGAAAAGTGGTTCGTCCTGTCGCAAACAATTCCGCACCACTTTGAAGTATGGTAGAGGACATTTATTGAAAGACTAAATTTGAAAATCTACTAAATCAAACAGAACAGTTGGAAATAATCGCGAGAAGCTATCCGGTAGAGCATTTCTAATAAAATGGACCCGGAAATATAATACTATAATGTTTTAAAAATGATTCACATTAAAATCAAAAGTAAATTAAAATCTAGACCCCTGACAACCTCATTAAATGGGTCGATAAAAATGCCCTAACAAACGTTTCATAAATCAGCGCGTGTTAGCGTTGCATCAGAAGCTGAATAACGTATATTTGCTGCATTGTGTCCAGCTATGCGCCCGTAAACAACGCATTCTAGCAATGAATTCCCAGCCAACCTATTACGACCATGTACACCTCCTGTGACTTCTCCTGCAGCCAGTAATCCTTTGAATGGTTTGCCCGAAAATTCATTGTACACGGCTGCCTAGAAGTAATAATCAACGATTTTCACGAAAACGAGAAATATTATTAAAAATAATCACATTAACTAAAACTCATTCTTCATTGAAAGAGTTTAAATTTTCGAGATTACATATAGTAAAATCACATAATCACAATAGAACTCCATTGAAATCACTAAAACCCTAAAGATTTCAGTTCGTTGTTTTGATACTATTTAGATATTAAAGAAAAAGTCCAATCCAAGATGTAACTTTCTTTATACAAGTGAAATAAGACATGAAAAGAGAAATTACGTCTTTATCAATTTTTATCCCTCCCATTGTGTAATGAACAGCTGGTGTGATAATGGCAACATAATAAGGCGGATGTTCCAAAGCAACCGGGAAAATCTTCTTTCCGAATTTATCCTCCTGAAATAAATACCCTAAATGATTATAGGATTTCCAAGATCTTTATACTCCGTATTTTCAAAAAAAAGAAACCAGAAAATCTAGTTCCAAACTTAAAGAACGAAATGCACTGTTACCTTAGACAAAGTTGAATGGGCATGCTTGTTATACTCATCCAAGGTTGCTTTCAGTTTTGACGATTCTATTCCCATGTAATTCGCTACTTCTTCTAAAGTGTCCAATTGCTGAAATGGAACTATTCTACTAATTCCCACTTTATGACACAAAGCTCAAAAATATCCGATTAAATAAAGAAGACACACCAGGTGTAGGAAAAAGTGAAGACTTCGTAAAAACCAAACAAAAAAATCCACGATCTCTAGTTTTTGAAAGCGGGTGACAAAGAGCAACAAATAGTAATGATCAAAATGCATGCTTTTACCTTAAAAAAACCTTTAATTTTGGCATAAAAACCAAATGAAGCACGTCCAAAATCATCTACTGCCTGATCATCCATAATCATGAAAGCAGTATGAGCGCCACCAGCTTCTTCATTTTTAGCACAGAATTTCAAGATTTTATCGGTGACATGATCACGACGCCCTAGTTCATTTACAAATCGTTCTCCTTTATCGTTTAACTACAATTTTCAAAAACTTTTTTTTTAATTAGAAAGAAAAACACAATTAATTACTTGCCATCGATTTTCTTATAAATCAAAAAAATGTACCAAAATGGCACCCTTTCCCCTGAGAGCTTCCGCGGCAAGAAATTTCGTTGTTGCTACTGGATCTTTCGGGTCCACAAATGCCGTAGGATGGATCTAAATTTTATTCATATTTGCGTACATGGGATAATTACGAAGTATACTACTAAACTACAAAAACAATTATCGAGCAGAAATATCACTGTACAGTCTCCTAACCATCTAATATTCAGAATACTATAAGGATGTGTTTTAGAAGATGACAACTTTATAATGAAATGACTGGGAAGATCACTGCCATAGAGAAAATGAAAGTTTGAATACGTCAACATGTTTTCTAAGCTGTAAAAGAACAGCATAACAAATAATCCCCCCTTTTTTTCGGGATAAATCTAGCATGTCGTAAATTAATGTTAATGTGATGACTATTATTCGTTATAAGAAGTGCTATCATAAACGCTGCGAAAGTTAACAGTATAACTTTACAAAGTTTCTGTTTCACCTGGACATTTTGCATCCCCACCAGAGCTGCGCCCATAGCTCGAGCCATTTTAACCCCTCTCCCTGTGGCCCATGGACCATTAGTTGTAGGAAAATTAGCTTTTTCCGGAGCAAATTCTTGCAGTAGTGAGCCTTCTTTGGAATGATCGCAACTGAAACCACCAGTAGCCAGAACAACCGCCTTCCCAGATATTTCATCTGAAAATTTGCATATACCAAGTAGTTGTCATGAAAGTAATATAAATAAATCAACTGACAAAAAATCTGCCAGCACAACAAGTTGGTTCATTTACAGTCAGTTCCGTTTTATTTAATTCCATTATGAGCCACCGTTCTACGTGTACATCCAGCCATAAAACACAGCTAAACAGCAGCATTTGCAACATTTTGACACAGTTGCTAGGATCTTACTCCGACTTTTGCTCGGAAATGAAGTTAATGAAATGAAAAATTTAGATCACTAAAAAAGTATGTATCGAGAAATCGAAGAAGCAGTAGCATTTATAGCCGCCTATTTTTATTACAAGATACCACGAAAACAAGTGGATCGATTTGCTGTCAAACTGGCAAATATATTGTTAAAGTGATTTTTCAAATATACTGTTGAAGTGATAGCATGCATACAGATGTATTTTCCGAAAATATTTTACAAATTACTTTTTCTTTTTTTTTCGAAATAAGAACTGTAATCCTTTACTACTGAACTAAATTTTATTTTTTCCTATCAAATTATAAAACTAAGACCAAATTTCTGAATGACTCTTAAACTAGTGCTTAGGTTAATGGAAATTAGTTGTTATTCCTTTCAGGGGAAAGAAGTAAACACATCGTTTTAGTAGTTGCCGAATGGTAATCAAAGAAGATAAAAGTAAGATATACAAGGAAGAAACGAACAGAAAAAATTCAGAGATATTGACTCGTGAAATGATCCTGGATATAAATGTTAACGGAAAATTAGCTGTTGCTATTGTAGAAGCTTCATCAATCATCAAAATGACACTCCAACAAATTGTGAATATTTTATTTCTATCTGAATGCTAACCTAACTTCAAATTAAATAAAGTAAACAACGAAGTTCATCAGTCTATATCCAGCAAAATCATCATTCCAACTATCAATAACGTATTGAAGAGTGCCCTACTTCCAAATGCCGTGCAGCTCCATATCAATGAAGGTATGGTCAGTTACAGTTTCCGAAACAATGTGATATGCCTATATCGAAGTGATGGCAACATGTATCATTTCCATCGACGAGCTTACCATACCCATCTACGACCCCCTATTACTATTATAATGGATCACGGCAATCGTAAAATTTTCAAGGTAACACTTTTTTCAATGAATCGATATTACCTCTTTACTGCCGACATATCGTGATCTATGGAATGATTAGTAATCACCAAAATTTGACCTATTTTAAGCTTATCACGAAGGATACATTTCCACGTCGACGATATTGCCGCAAAAAAAAATTATAACACGATGAACAACAGTACGCAACTGCGTAAAGTAATGAAATCGGCATATTTTCGACGTAACAATCAACAGTTACCAGGGCCGACCAGATCAGCCAGGTAAGCAAATGAATAAATTCATATTCTACAAACTTTGGAAGTAATAAAAAATAATGTAATCCCACTAATTTAAACATAAAATGTTTAGGCTTTCTGGTAATGGCTTCATGCATCCATCATTGCCACCTAGTTATGGTCGTAGATGGAAAGGAATGCAAAGAACGCAAAAAATGATGACGAGAAAGAGCAGAAATAAGCAAAATACATGTCGTTTTAAAAGCAAGAAGAAGCAAAACCTGAATGCTCAATCAATGATGGAAAAAATTCCACCTAATAGACAGAACGCAGACGGTTATATCATGCGAAGAGACAGCGAAAGAAGCAACAAATTTGTGACCGACGACGTTCTCCGTTCTTTCGGCGTTCTCGCTTCTGACTATTCGGTAAGTATCACGACCTACAATTCAACAATTCCCATTCCCTCCTCATTTATCATAGTGATTTTTCTCAGGAATATGACGGTTTCACGTTGAATACATAATGCTAATAATATATGCCATAATACATATAATCAATAATATATATCATCAACAGCTCTACTAATCCACCAATTACTGAACTTTCGCTGTGCTATCTTGCTCTTATAACTGCAGTTAGGTTAAGACTGATATTATTATCGAAAAGTTGTTATTGAAAAAATGTATAGCAGTCTAATGCCACCATAAAGTAAAACCATAAAATCTATATTAGTTTTTTTAAGTACCCCAAATTTGATAGAAAACCCTACCCGTTATGCATGAATATTTTTTTCTCAAATTACTTTCTTTTTCTTTTTGCATAATAGTTTCAAAATATTGCTCCATTACTTCTTAAGCTAGTGGTAATTTGAACTTACATTAATAAATTTGGTAACTAACTACCTGATTAACTGTTAACTTATCATTTATTTCTTTTTATTACAGCGTTACGTTAATCAGAGCAACTGCAAGGATGTCAACTCTTTAATTGCTTACATGAACTATTCTTTGAACATTTGAATCCAGCTATCATTTCTGAAAAGAAGCAATTAAACCAAAAGAATTTTAATTTAAATTTGAACAATAAATATTACCTATCTGACTGCCATTTCTAATACGTACACCGGTCACAAAATCGTTCCATGTAACCAGCCCAACTACTTCTGTTCCCAATAGTATGCGTACCGGAAATACTTTTAAATTTGAGTACTTTTATTACATCAAGTTACATTACATTCCATGTAGCTAAGATCAAAATTTGATTCTACATATCTTTACCAAAAACATGATATTTACAAAGCTCTACTTTTTCTGGATAGTCTTTTTCATGCATGCGAAGTTTTTCCTTCAGTGCTTTGATAATACTGAATCCCACCGCTACTGGTTTACCCTCTTTCGGCTGCGGTATCCTGAAATGACGCAATGTTAACATCAGAATCATTGCAACACCATCCAAAGTGTGTATACTGTGAAAGTCGAAACGTCAAAAATTGGAAAAAGATGGAAAAATCAATTGGGCTATGGGAAAAAATTTTCCAGAACATCAAATGATATTGATATCTTAAATAATTTCCTAAAATAAAGTGATAATTTATAATTGGTTTTACCAGTGTACTCTCTTTACTGAATGTCCACCACAGAGATTTACGTCGGATAAATCGACCCCATGATCGATGAGGAACTGTATGGCAGTAGGTGAATGACGCACCTGTAACGCCATGCTTAATGTTTAACATATTCTCCAAATATTTAAGTCAATGAAGTCTGAAAAATAAAAATCCAAAGAAAATTATTTCCATACACAAAATGAGATAAATATTAAACGCGAAAATATTTAACATAAATATAGACTTGAACGAACTAAATTCCTTCCATTTTATTCGAGGTGAAATTAAAAAAAGGAGAAAAATGACAAAAAAGACCATCTGCAATCAGGCTTACTAGTTGGTCAACTAATACGTGATCATTCTCGCGATCCCCCGCTGACATCGTATCGGAATAAAACAGTTCCGGTGAATCAATTACTTGCCTAACACGTTGTGCTTCCGTATTACAAGCTGCTACTCCACTTGATGCCTAGGAAGTAACAAATTTTCTAATGAGGAACATTTTTTTTAAAAGTTCTCAGTGAAAAAATCGGGTTTGAAACTAAACTGAAAAACTACATCTTGAGTGTGGCAAGAATGAATAACACCAAAACAAAGCATCAGAAGGAGGTCGAGAAGATATTATCACCATTTTTCAATGAATAGAGGTCCCGACTCATCGTAGTTGATGGCATTGCAAGCCATGTAGGAGACTACAGCTTTGTGAGGTGCAGTGTACGGTTATCCCATCCGATTAGTCTGTATAGTACGTGGTAACATAGAAATGACTCTCTCTCTCTCTCTATGCATATATATATAAAGCCGTGGAAGTTCCATTTTCCACACTTTATATTCTAAATACATATTGCAAACAGAGCTATTTTACCAACCATTATCATATGTTTAATGCGTTACCTTTTGACTATTACCACCCAAATCCTTTTCACCTTCGATGAGAATAACATTTGCGCCGTCATGTATTGCTTGAAGTGTAGCAGAGAGACCAGCCAAACCACCACCGACAATTATAACAGGATCCGTGAACTCGGGTAACTGCAATTCTCGAACGTTTGATGTAGTGCCAGAGCTGTTCAACGCATAGTCACCACCAGCAATTATTCTTTCCTAATCCATTTTTATTTTCATAAATAATATTACAACAGTGTGTTTGAAATATGTCGTTTAAAATTTTCTCAAGCCGAGAAGGATCACCAGAATAGCCTAATCAATCGATTTAGGGACTGGACGTCGTTCACAATCTATGATGACTTCCGTTCGAAGGCCTACAGTCCCCATATTGCCAATGTTAAGTAATTTAAACTATCTTCAATAAAAAGGATTAGTTTCCCAACCCCTTCAATTTTAAAAGAACAAATCTTACTTTAGCCATAATAATCCTTGACATCACTCCCAGTAATAAATACGACAAAAATTGCATTCGTAAGACGAACAATTTGGCAAAAATATGAAATATGCTGAAAATACCTTAATTCACAACATCAAAGTTGACGATTTCTTCTTTGACGATAACAGCCCCTCCTTCCCAGTAGATATGGCAATTTAAGTGTAAACAGATGTATCACGGGTAAACAAAGGTGTAAACATGATAATTTTTGTTAAACAGATAACGCGGTACCTCAGCACTACACTTAATTAGCTGCCGGTTTTAAATCAAGTGTAGTTTAATCAAACATTTGTACTCTCCTACTCTCAGAGTTGTTGACTTCTCACAAATCTCAGATCATCGATCGTCAATTTCTGGTGCACATAGTCCTTTTTTTTAAAAATTACTTCTGACTTCTTTCCAGCAATTCCCAACTTTATATAAAATTCAACCAGTCGGGAGAAAACCTCCAAAAAATAAGTTTCTTCAACGCAACAGTATGAAATGTTGTAGAAGACAAAGCAGTAAAAGTTCACTATACAAAGCTCAAGAAAATGTATCAGTAACTAGGGAACCTACTAAAAATTCCTAATCCAGTAATCTACTTAAAAGGGATACCCTATATTCCACGTTAAACGTTTTTACGAATAACAAAATAACCTTCCCTAATTTGTCAACAAAGACTGAGCCGATCAAACGTAAACAGATCAAACAACCTCATATGAGAAGCTACTAGTACACTGAGCTGTGGCTTAGATCCAAAATTTACCCTAACAAACATCTGATGTCAGATTTACAGCTTTCAAACTTAGAAAAAAATCCGAAGATAATGTATTTACAAATCTGAAAAAGTTCACGGAAGACTGAAAGATGATTAATACCGTGAGGAGCTCACAGATAAGACAGAAGCACTCTTCTGAAATATTTCGATTTATTCATCAATATGAAAACACAACTGCATTACAGAACAAGAAAAGACATTGCAAAATAACAGCGACTTGTTATAGGAATTCCAGTAATGTGTAAAAGAATTAAAATATAATAGGCAATCATACCGTAGAATATATAGTACGAATAGGACAAATAATTTAAAATAAATTTAATAGATATGAGGATCTCTGAACAAATAACAGCACACAACAGCAATTATTTAATACATCAGACAGAAAACTTATATAATTGTAGGGGGAAAACTTGTATAATTACAAGAAAAAATAGTGATCAAATCTTATGAATTATGATGAAAGAAAGGAAGAGCTGAAAACCCAAGAAACAAATGCATTCCTGACCGTTCCAGAGTTTTTTGAATGATTAGTGTGGAGTCGGCGTCATATGTCTAAATATTTCGCGCAATTTTTATCTCAGTTTTCAACTAATACCACGGAATTCTAATCTAAAAGTCAGCATTCCCACATTGCATGATGCGCCTTTCCATGGTAATCTGTTAATCACTTAGAAATTTACCAGAAAAGTAAGAAGAAACATCCCAATAATAATAGCGACTTGTTGCAGGAATTCCAGTGGTATATAAAAGAATCAAACACAATACCAACATGGAACTAACAAATTTCTGAGCAAATCAATGTAAACACATACAGTTTCTTTTTTTTTATGCGACTAATAAAGTTGCAGGCAAAAACTAAGATGTTCTAGAATGATTCAGAAATGAAGTCTGGAAAGAGCGGTAACGTGCAAGTGAGCATAAAGATTTCAATTTTGCCGTTGTATGCAAATCTGAAATAAAGATAGTAACCAAAAAGAAAAAGGAAAACTCAACATGATATGGAAGGTAATCTAAATTATCATTTGGCAGAAAAACGTCTGTTAAGGAAGATGAGCAAATAAAAAGCGAAAAAAAAAAAGAAAAAAATAATAAAATAAAATTCGCAACATGTGCATTCGTGTACAGTCGATTTCATCAACTCCAGCAAATAATCACTCGTCTTTTCTCATCTGTGCAGTTCTGCGCGCTTCACTCGATTCCTCAAAAATGAAACATTGAAAAAGATCTCTAATCTAATCTTACAGTCCGTAAGGAAACGATTTACTTTAATCAAAGATGCTTTAGCTAAAATTTAATTGAAATTAGCAAATTACCTGTAGACTCGTCCTCTGATCACTAACTGAATCCTCATCGTCGTCTAGTTCCATCGGAGGAGGAGGCATTTTAACTTCGATTGCCGGATCAACCAGAAGACGAGGTGGAAAAGGGAAAGAAAACGGATTCGCCAATTCCGGAGATTTGCTATATTATAAAAATTATTCATTAATGATGTATCTTGCTTTGTGGAAAAACCAAATAACCTACTGACCCTCTCTACTGGAGAACCAATCATTTGTGCAACTTATTAGAAACCGAACAGAATTTGATTAAAATTAGAACCCAGATATGAGATGTGAACATCCATAAGGTTAATAGAAGCTTAATGTAAGTTTAAAAATACATTTTAATATCATAATTGGCTCCTTACATTGCCGATTCGGAGGAACTTGTAGAATTTTCTAATGCGAGTGGAGAAACGCATCCACGACTGACAATATGAGGTTGATGACAAACTCGTTTCGCTACACTGCAAATTAATATGTCATAATTGACTTCAGCTCAGCCCTCAAAATGCAGTTTTTAATCTCTCTTTCTGAATTTTTTTGCAATATGTTATTTGAATAAAGACAAGAAACCGCGCTGCACGTTGGTCAGAATCCAATTCGCAACCAGCTGAACTGGTATATCGACGTTTTATCACTTGACGAACGGCTATAGGACTTAGACTTCTAAAAACAATCAACGAAATTATGTAGTAATAACAATACAAAGCACTGCTGTAGTCGAATATATTATCATGATGTATGTAATTGTTAGAAGAAATAAAAACAAGATAAATAAAATTCGTTACATCAACTTTTAAAATGAACCAACATGTATACCGCATTGTATGTCGTGTAGGACTGGGCGTTGGACTTGGACTTGGTGAATAAGTGATGTTGTTGCGAACAATTTGCTGCGTTGAGGGTGAATAACACTGCTGAAGAGAATTTCGATTCTGTATGTTTTTTTGTATAAAATAGAAACATTTGCAACATGACTTTAAAGAGAACACTAAAATAACTTGACAACGCGATAACTTCCGCCACTAAGATAAAGATGATAGCCCATAAAAGCTAATGAAAAATAAAACATGGATACTATCGAGTCCAGAATCTTGGCTTCATATACGATAAAGCAATTGCTCAGTTTACTCGGACTTCTAAGATATCTCTTCCTACTCCACTGCGATGTCATTTGATTAGTTAGTTGCAATGAAATTTTGTAGTTTTGCTACATTTAAAGTTTCTAAACTAAACAACCTTCTGTATATCAACTGATCGAGTTGGTGACGGTGAACAACTGTGTGGGATAAAAGCATTTGTTAAAACAGAAATCGGTTCCGAGAGGGAATGCGTTCTCTTTCGCTCTTCACTACTTCCGATACTGAAATCGTCGAATCCCAGTGATACCTAAACGCAAGGTTAGGAGATATATGGAAGAGTATTGCCACAAAAATTTTAAAAAACTGCAAATTAATAACAAAATCAAAATTCGTCCACCTGTTGGGCAAACTGCATCAGTCTTTCATGGGCAAGTTCGCTTTCAATTGAGCAATTACTTTCTCGACGTATATTTGCAACACGTGAATGCGAAGGTACTGGATGACATGCTGGTGATGATCGTCCCGAAACGCTGGGCGATGGTGTGAACTACAAGCATTCAAAAATAAAAATTCTGTCAGTCATGAAAAAATGGAGTGATTCCCTTTGAAAATCTTTTTAGAAAAATGTTAAAACAAAGGGCCTCCAGAACCAAAAAAAAAGACCAATAGCACAATTACCGTGTATCTGTAACACAGAAATATAGCGGTATGTAAAGTGATTTCTGCAATTTTTTGGGAGAAAAATCTTATTACTTATTATTATTTTTAAGTGTATCAAATATATCGAATATTCCATATAACAATTTTAATAACTCTATAAACCTAACGGAAATTCGTGTAACACAAATCAGACACTTACAGTGCGTGGTAACGAGGTTTTTCGTTCTAGTTCATTTCCATTTCCAGTGACACCATTGAGTGAACGCCATCTAATTCCGCTTAGTTCAACAGTGTTTTGTCGCTCAAAACGAAAATGTGCACTAAAACTAAACCAAGGAGAAAAAAACTTGCATATTTTCATCTCTTCGTTTACATATACTACTAATAAAAGTATCCGTGATTTCAAATCCAAATTTGAATAAGAAATCCTTAGTACCAAAAAAATTAGAAAGTACTTTCCGCAATTCAACTTGACCTCAGTTTAATATATACCTGTTACTATATACCTGTTACTACTATCTTCTGCAGTTACATCGTCATCACTTGCACTATCAGGAGCGCAAGACAGATGAATGCGTGCTGCACCATCTTGTTCGACCCGTACATTATTATAGGTTCTTGAGATACTTCGATACCCTCCATTCAAGGGGTTTGGAGAAATATTATTCGATGTCACTGCTGGCATCGACAGAGCATTTTGCTGATTTAATGATGAACATCTGCAATAAGGATTAATCGTGCTAATGAAAGTGAATAAAATATTCGAGTATATGTGCACCATATAAGGAATTCGATTTGGCAGTTGATGACGAATATTTCATCGTTCTATCAGAAAAACTTACGATGAATGCCGTGACAACGACGAGATATCAATTTCCGATTCACTAATATTTGAAGAATATGGTGAACTCTGCGTAGAACAAGCAGGTGAATTCTGACCCGTAGATGCTGGCAGCACACATTTCACTTCTGCAAAAGAAAACTGAAGATCCTTCAAATAACCATAATTATCCAAAAATTGATAGGAAAGGGATAGTAGCTCTGACTTCGTGAAGAAACAATGAGGATTTACTGGACTATATAAATGCTTAACAATTGGGGATTTCAAACTCCTTCTAATATCCGTATCGCAATATGGATGTAATCTTGCTAACTGCACAGTACGCATGACAATCCTCAGCACCACGTCATATTATCCATCTGTCGAAAATCAAGGAACTATGCATCGTATTTTTATAATTATTTTCTTAGCTCACACTCTGCTAGATCAGGGCCAAATGATTCTGTGGGTACCTGTAGATCCGAGATTGACATCTCCCATGGTGTTAATGAATGATATACGGTACAGTGACCTAACAACCAATTCAATGACTTGATTTTGCTGATATCGATCTGAGAAAAAAAAACAAATCAGGACGTAGCAATTGTGACAACACAGAAATAAATACGCAGTAATTGTCGCAACGAAATGGAAGAAATAGTAAAGTAGCTTGACATTTTCAGAGTTTGAAATTGAACTTATGGATTTTTTAAAGAGTAAAAAGAGTGATCTGTCCTTCATTTCTGATAAAGACATGCACTGGCTGCTATTGGTAGTTCACTGCAACTATGCAAGAAAAAAGATTACGTAAATGTGAATATGGACATACAGTTATATCCAAAAGTAACACTTAGACTTAAGAAGTTTTGGAGTGAAGTAGTCAGTAAAGGTAGGTTTTGGAGACGGAGAAAGGTCGATCATTAATTACTCAATTACCCTCCAATGCACCGCACAACTCTCTTTGAGCTGCAACAGATGGCAATCATCGAGTGGAAGTAATGGTTTTAAATCTGATATCGCTTAGATTGCGCGAATTCCGATGAACTGGGGGAGGAGGCGGGAAGGGACACTCTGCTTTTTTTGCGATGATTCAGTATTAATGGATAACGAAATGAGCTGTCAGGATTTTTAACTGGTACAGGTTAGCTGAATGATGTGTGGTGGGGATAAGCCAGTTCTCTAGAACTAGCATCTGAATAGGAAGATAATGAAAATAAGGAAGAAAAGAAATTGTAAGGTATCAGTGAGAGATTATATTTGCTTCCTTTGCAACAGACTCGACATCTTTTGTCTTCATTTTTAACAATTACTCGGCTCGCCGACATTTCACTACAACTTTTTTCAAAAATAAAACAATTCGGCAGCTTTCTGTTTATTGATCAGCTGTTGTACGGCGTTAGCTATTTGCATGTCTGGAAACTGATGGATCCATTAATAAGGCATTCAACTGGATGGATTAATGGGATATACGTTTTAAATATAACTAATGCAGTACAAAACCTAACGTCATTAAATTACTACTGTTTTTCAGGAAAAAGATCTGAGAAGCCTAGGACAGCACAGTCTGTCTGAACATCTTTGATCTGTGCCAAATTCTTGCTTGATATCAATGCAACCCTTCAATGTTAGTTTACAGGTACCCGTGATTTGCTAAGACATAGTAAATTGAAGATTACAGGTGAACACATTTTCTGAATATATTTTATCCTAAGCTGTAGGCGTTTATTACATAATTACGTTCGGTTTCTTCCGCTACTGTCGAAACAGGGAAAGATAAAGAGAAGGCGAATCATAAATGGACAAATAATAAGGTTGAAACAGTAGGAGGTACGACTAACTCCTGAAATAGAAAATGATGTAGGCAATTTTTGGTGATAATGGTGAGGTACGTGCTGCAAACTGGGTCATTTATGATACATGTGCTGTACTCTAATCCGGCATTGGTTGAGCAACTCAGCAGACAGTCTCTAATTGGTCTGTGTTCATCCTTTCCTGATCCTTATTTCTTTTTCTTTTTCGAGCGAAACATATTATTTGAATCGAAAACCAGAATTTAGGCATTCAATTCCTCAGTTTTCCTTCTTTTAAAGCTTCAATTTTTTATTTTTTAAAAATTTTAGTTTTTAATCTTCAATTTCTACTAGAAACTGAAGTAAATTTATTGATTTCCACGTAAGATGGTTGTTGCAAACGGAAGATTATATGGAAACAGAGTAATGAAAAAGTAATGAATCAAAAGATGTAGGATCATGATTAAATCGATTTTCGTTGTTCGACTTATATCTCAAACCACCATCGTCAGATCCTTATCAGATTCGTAACAACATTTCATACAATAATTACAGAGCTTTAAAGTTATTATATGTTTTTTCAGTGATTTAAATGCTGGAAAGATTAGTAGCTACCATTTCGTAAATGCAGTTAAAAACTTAGGAAATCTTTCAGCTTTTATTACAGCCAAGGCTTCATCGATCAAATCAGCCCGAAAAATGACTTTGTCGTTTGCGAAGTTTTAATAACAGAAGTTTTCTGTAGAATAGCTATTTATTCTTTTTCTACAAGTAAGTTTTTTAAAATACTCTAAAAAACTTCGCTGATTAAGTATGTCGAAAACACCTCGAAAGACACGTCCTTCACTTATTTGGAAAAGAACACATTAGTGGATAGAAAAAGGAGAAGTTGCGTAACATCAGCACATGTTAAATTAATTATTCGTTGCAAAGCACATTAACTTAAAACGGTTTAAAAAATTGTTGAAATGTGTAAATATTGAAATGTGAAAAGAAATGAGTCATAAACTAACTGACAAATATGTTTAAGTAAGAGAGCGATCGAGATTAGATGAAAGAACGTCATTCATAGAAGTCAATAAAAGAATAAAGGTAAGGAAAGGCAGGTGAAAAGGACGAAATGATCAGACGTTAATAATCCAGCAAGACTGATCCATCCTCAAAAGTAGTTAAACATAATTATGCAAAAGATAATTGTTCAAGCGATGTGATCGACTCATCTTCTAGGCCTTTTACTCATGCGACTGCTTGCTTTAAACATTCTTGTATGCCTGCAATCAGGAAATCTCCGTCTTCCTCTATTCAGTTCCTTTCCATTTCACTTAACAA
>NW_018108191.1:256901-264399 GCF_000183805.2 Loa loa | reverse complement strand
ACAAATATGTTTAAGTAAGAGAGCGATCGAGATTAGATGAAAGAACGTCATTCATAGAAGTCAATAAAAGAATAAAGGTAAGGAAAGGCAGGTGAAAAGGACGAAATGATCAGACGTTAATAATCCAGCAAGACTGATCCATCCTCAAAAGTAGTTAAACATAATTATGCAAAAGATAATTGTTCAAGCGATGTGATCGACTCATCTTCTAGGCCTTTTACTCATGCGACTGCTTGCTTTAAACATTCTTGTATGCCTGCAATCAGGAAATCTCCGTCTTCCTCTATTCAGTTCCTTTCCATTTCACTTAACAAATAATTATGTTCCACAACACTTATTCCTTAGGTCAGAGTAAAATATTTGATGAAGAGGCCTGAGATAAGGAAAGACCAAGTTACTATGACCTTACTTTCTTTCATCAGTTACTCTAATCATTTATAATCACAACTACTATCGCTGTCCATATACATTGCTTCAATGTCTCTGTTTTCCTAGATTCAAAGAACAGATTCAAAATCAATTATTTTTTAGTTGCCGTTCTATTGAACACAAATCCGATATTTTTCATAGATCCAATGCTCGACCTCTCGATTTCACTTAAACGATTCATGAAATCGACTAACAGTGCTACAACTGCATTTTCACTAACAACGTGTTTTGTCGGGAAACCAATAAATAGCTAGTTTTGTTTTTTTTTTTTGTTTTTGTTATCAATCTGTTACAGCATATGACGAATTCAAAATTTTTATATTTATAATTCATTTTAAAAAACAATGAACTGACTGACCTGTTGCAACACGTAAATGCCCAACAAATGCACAACTTTCTACAAACAATTTTGTAATGAGTTAATAATACGTAATTACCATTCTAATCAGCCAAAGGGAATTACCAAGTTTCATGAAGGGCAGAAAAGAGGAATCAGTTGATCATAAATATGTATTTGGCTATCCTAGAATATCGATAGGATTCTCTTGAAGGCATGGTCTATTACTTTTATTATGGCTTCCTAAAACGGATACAAATGAAGGGTGGGTTCTAATGACATTCGTAGCTTGCTGATAAGAGGAGATGGAAATGTTGGAGTTCGAAAAATTCCAAAGGCTGGCGCAGTAACTTCCGACTGTGCGAATGGATTCAAAACAGCTGGTTGCAAAAACTGCTGTCTTAGGACATCTGACTTTTGCTCTAAAATAGTAATTAAATACTTTCGAAAGAACTTTTTTCCAGTTGCACTTCTGCATGAACATTACTCAATTTACCTGGACTCATTATCACAAAAAATTTTTAAGAATTCTGAACAAATTAGAAGTGAGATTTACTGCTTTCAAAAGGTTTTCGAAACTTATTTTCTTAGAGAATTCAATCATTAAAAGAGTCATGTGTTTTCACAATAATCGTAATTCACAAATAATTTAACAAAATAAATTAAATATGAGTTTCTAGACAAAAAATACCTGTTAAGTGGATTTGCTGAATCGCTCCTCCATTCATATTTATTTTTGACTGTTTCGGTTTCTCCATTTTAGCTTCAATATGAGTAGCACTGGTAACAAAGGGTAATCGAGCCCGATATGCTGTTCGACGAGGATACTTCCTAGGACGATGAAAAATTGCTGATGTCGAATTGGTTTTTTGCTGATTGCGGGATTGATATTTGATCCTAACTGCTCCCTAGTAAACAAAACAATTATCTGAAGTATTTCTTTTCATTCGGAAATTTTAAAAACTTCATCAGGCAACCTGAAATAAATCTGATATTCTGTAAATATAAATAAATGACTGATTACCATTTTAGGTCTTGAAGTAGTAAATGGGAGTAGATCGCTATCTTCGCTATCGACGACATCACCCGGTTCTGGTTCTGTATGTCGAAAAATTATCGGCAGAGCAGTGATGAAGGCTTTGCTGTAAATGAAGCATAACTTTACTATGCATCTAATCCTAAGGGAATCGTTTTTCACAGAGTCTTCAAAGCCCCAATTCTCTAAATGCCGAAAACGTTTGACGGCAAAAAAAAAGAGAAAACTGCCTCTTCAACCATTTTTACTAATATTAGCATCGAGAAGTGATTTACTAACAAATTCTTTGAGTATGTTAGTAATACTCCAACAATTGAAAAATATTTTAAGTGATAAAAAATTCAGAAACAGAGGAAATTGCAAACGAATTAAGAAATCTACATTACTTTGTCTCGTTTGTTCGTTGAAGTGTTGAGGCTGTGGTGATAGATGCGGTAGGGTTAGTGAAAAGAATCCGGGATCCGGTAGTTGACCTGACTGATTTTGAATTAATCGCTTTTTTCTGTTTGAGTAATCTTGTCAACTCACTTAAATCATTTTCCGTTATATTGCTTTCACGTAGCAATACAACAAATCGCTGCAATTTTCCTACTTTCTCTTCAGTCAGTTCCAAATTTTTATCCTGAAAATATCTGCAATTCATCGTATTCTATAATTTTAACAAATGATTTTGTTAAGTGTATTTTTTTAGGAGCTTTTTTTAACAAAAAAATTCAAAAAACCCCTGGTTGCTAATTTCTTTCAAAATTCTGCAGAAAGTTCGAAAAACTATTTGGGCATTGATTTAATTTGAATTTCGAAAAGTTTCCCAAAGCAAACCTTTTCTTCTTCATGATCATCACTACTAGATTTATTCATACCATCTCGTCCAGAGTTTTCTCTATTCCCAAAACGACTAATCTTCTCTCTATTTTCATTGACATCAATTACACTCACAACATTCAGGTTTTCCTTTCCGTTTAAACTACTTATCTCTTTCTAAAATGAGACGAAGAACAGATTCTTATGCTATATGATGGATGATTATCAGTGTTTTAGAGGCATATATTAAATCGAATTACTTGAAAAGAATACGATAACAGACTATACAATGACAAAACGGAAATAGCTATACTAATCTGTTGTACCATTGCAGACTGACTTTTACTTTCGGAATATAGATGCAACCTTGACCTTCGGATGTTATGTAAAATTTTCTCATTGATTACATGAAATTTTCAGCCGGAAAAGTTTAATTTACCTCATCTGGAAACAGAGTGATTAATGGAGTTTCAATTGGAGCAGTCCTTTCAGTTGTGATGTTGTTGATTGGAATAAGACTTTCCAGTTTCACACTCCCTTCCTGGTCGTAGTCACTAGGTGCTGGTGCCGGAAAATTAATGCCAAACTGAGAGTAGTCAGGTTCTAAACTATTTCCTGGAATTACTTTACATTTCTTTCATCTTTAAATAACATAGAACTTAAAGGTCAAATGCATTCAATTGACCACCCAAATTCATTCTTTTTACTTATCAAGTAGGATCATTAACCACAAAACTTTACGTCCCTTCCATCCTTAAATAGCGTGTCAGATTCAAAAATGTTTGTCTAATCTACTCACGTCGTCAACTTCAAGTTCTCTCAATTGTAGTTTCCGACACGTTTATCCTTTTTTCTTCAAGCATTCTGACACTTAGGACTTTGATCTGAGTTCAACAAGATTGAAAATTTCAGAAATTAGAAAAAAAAAAGTTCCGGAAAGTAACAGGTTATGGAGCGACAATTCGAATTTATAACTGCCGTGGTACTGTTTCTTGTTCTTTTGCCTCTGATTCTTTATTTTCTGACCTTTTCATTTTTTAAAATGATGAATGGGTTTTATGGGTCCCATTCATTTATTTTTACAATAGAGTTAATGTGACAACTAATTATCACTGATAACTTATTCTTCCGTCACTACATATAAAAAATTTTGCTAAATCTTTAAAAAATTCTGTTTCCTTTCCCGAGGCATTAATATGATTCAAACATCAATCATTCATTGTTAGTGTATTGATTTTTTTTTAAGTTTAAGGATGACTGTACGACTTTTTTTCCAAGTTTCATAGGAAACCGATTCTGGAGCTTAAAAAATTGAAATGAAAAACAGAAGAATTGTAATTTACCCGTTTAGTGCTGTCTTGCAGTAGCAAGCGGCAATTAGATAAAAACAAAATTAGTTGAAAAACGATACGATATAAATGAATGAACCGGACGACTTCCACTTCCCTCAGCAAATTTCAGCTGATCAAAGTTCATACAAATCAATTATAAATCTTCCTGGGGACAAGGATCACCAGTTTTTTCTTCATAGCGAACAAATATTATAATGTCATTTATCTTGTATCTTGAAAAAATACCTAAATTAGAAAAGGAAAAACTAAATAAAAAGTGAAATGATGTACGTACCAATCAGTGCTCTCTCTTGAATTTCCCGATTAGCCTAGAAAGAAAGTAACTTAATTCCTCGAAAAAGATCCACTTTTACAAGAAAGTACTTTTCATTTTTTGGAGAAAGTATTAACAATCAATTCGAATAAAGTTGGAGATGGATGACAGTTTTCTGTCACTGTCACACATTTAATAGCATCTTTTTAAAGTACAAAATTGAAGTAACGTAAGTTTTTAAAAAATTAATCGCTTGATGATTTTCAAATAATTTTTCGAAAAATTATTAATCGAACTTAAAGCGGCTACTTATATCACAACAGAAAGCGCTTCATGAAACTTTTAGCTATTTATGAAAATCAAGTAATGAAACTTTTGAAGAGCGGAAATAAGATTAGCCTTCATTTACCAAGATTAGCCTTCATTTGCCAATCCAGGTTAGCATACTCGATGGTATAAACGGTCTTTCCGACCTTCTGGTATATGGAAATTCGAAAAAAGTCGACAACATATTTTTTTTAAAAAACATACATGACGTGGAAGAACTACAAGGTCATTGCAACATACTTCCTCCTCTTTAAGAAAAAAAAATGTATAAAAGAATGGAACCTTGAAGAGTCTTAATCTGCGAAGTCACTTTATAAATTAAAGCAGTGTCCAGTTTTAAGCACGCTTTTCTGATCTCATACTTTATTTCTATATAGTGTTTTATATAGGAAAAAAAATATGTTTTATATATAAATTATATATAAAATTGTTCAAGTTTTAAAAATTTTTGTTTTTTCTTCCAACTCTGGATATCTTTAACATTTCAGTTCAGTACAATCACTAAACTACTAGCTGCCGTTTTATGAGAAATTTCTAAAAATTCAATGAAACACGATAAATAACGCTGTTATGGCAGTGGTACTTACATATAGCGAAGTCCTTTTTCATTTTGCGCCTCTTTAACAAGTGCTAGAAGTAAGAAACTTACATTTCTAGCTTCTTCAACAACCGTATTGAACCATTTTCCTTCTGCGGCTTGATTCAGAATACCGACACCGGTACCTGTTAATTGTAATGCACCTTGAGCAATTTGATACACTGAAAAAACACTGCTACATGTGTATGATTATTATTTTAAAATAATTAATCCTTTGTACCAAAACAGAACAATCATACTTAGCTTGATTATGCATAACAATTTTAAATTACCGCTCGAATTCATATGAATATGTTTCAAATTTTGTGAAAGATTTACTATGTTTATCAGTGGATAAAATTTGAATAATGTTCAGATTTAAATTGAAGATGTTCATTGAAATAAAATTTGTTTTAGGTGAAAGCTTCCGGTTGTCTTGAAAAATAAAACTAACATGTTCCAATATTGCCGAGGAGACCTGAGGCGGTTCCAGCTGCACCGCTAGCTGCATTACCAAAAAGGCCCGGTGTGAGAGTACCACCGATCAACGATGCTAATTCACCATATTGACCATTCACTTGTCTTACCAGAAGTATGAATGTGGTCACTATTGAATACATTTGTGGGAGGCACTTTTGTTATCCACACTTTTCAACACATCATGTTAGGAAAGATAGGAATGATAGAAGTGATATAAACAAATTCTGTGGTATTTCTCTCAGTGTTACTCCGATTAAACTGATTCAAACATCTGCAACGACGTTGGATAGGCATGTCGGGTAGGGAATCATAACATCATGAATATCATCAGATACTGATACATGAAATAGAATGGGTATTTGAATAGAAATCAAAGTAAAATTTTATTGGACTCGGTCAAGCGTTTCAGGAATTAGATCAGATTGGTTGGAAAGTTAAAAGAACCAGATTGGATGGGATCAGATTGGTTAAATTAACCAACCAGAAAGAATAAAACGACGGCTGTCTTCAATAGCAATTGTAACCGGTTTGATCGTACATAGGCTGCGAATATTTCGATTCGATCCATACTAACCCCTCCTTATCTGTTAGTTCACAATATCCGTGTTTGTATTCATTATTGTTTAAGTCGTTATTGTTTGAATAATATCTTTTTTTTTCCCCCATTCGAAAGTTCAGTCAGATAAAGCAGGCTTTGTGGAACAAGTAATTAAGATGCTGACGATAATCAGGAAGGATTATTTCTTCAAATATCCAAACTGTTTTTCTTCTACTTCGAGCTTGAAAGCATCTTAATGAATCATACTTTAGAGCGTTTATTAACGATTATCAAAGAGTGTGAGAAGTGGCATTAATTAATACCGCGATTAATTAACACTAATTACCACTTTTTGCTGTCATTGCTATCATAGCTGTCATCGCTTTATTATATATATATATATATAAGATGATATAGAAAACCAAACAACTATGGGCGGATAGCAATTCATACATATTGCTGCACCTTGGCATTATGGGAGCACAAATCAAGTTTCTTTCGCTAACCTCTCCTTATAACCGGTTTAACGGTTATGTGATCTGAAAATTAAGTTGGTGCTGTAAGAGAGAAAAAACCATGCGAAAGAATGGTCTTATCAGTGTGAAGCTGAATTTGACAATGGAATTTATTAGATTTAAACAACTAATTGAAAATTGGCATTGTCGAATTTCCACCATATTGCGCATCTGAAACAATTTATAATTACATTTCGCTTGTGAATAAATCAACAAATTGAGTAATTGCAAATACCACCAACCGGAATTTCACCAACAGTTCAGTAATGATTATTCTGCTGATTCCGGCTCCTTTTCAATTATTTATTTTAAATTGGACGTACAGGAAAACTGAGAGTTTCAAAATTAAACAGGTGGGAGAAGATCACTAAACTGGCTTTGCTCCTTCTTTCTTTAAAATGCTGATGATTGCCAACAAATATTGATACATCTTTTGAAATATTCACTACGAATTCTTCTTGTTGCGAAGAGGACAATGACATAAACTATTTTCCGTTCTGAAAATAATCTTTGCATTTCTAAAAGAGTCATAATTCGAGAATACGTGGAAATAAGAGAACACAAACATGAGAGATTGGAAAAAAAAGCTTTTCGTCAAATTATATTCTATTTAGCATCAAAAATTAATTTTAAAGAGAAAAAGAGACAGTGCAAATTGGTTTGGTAATATCAATAGATCATGTTTAAGCATACTTTGAAATATCTCCCTTGTTTACTTATGGCTTATCTAAGTTATGGTAGATGGCCAATCTGCGGGTTTAGATTTTGTTCTGATGAAGGAGTTTAACTGCTAGTCATTTGTCTTCATTATATATATATATATATATATATATATATATATATATATAGTATA
>NW_018108191.1:246478-256620 GCF_000183805.2 Loa loa | reverse complement strand
ACGGTTTTTTTGAAAGGTTTTTCGATGAACTTGTGGAGAGGGATGGCGGGCATGGTCTGTTTTATGTGGGATTTCTTCAAATTTGATTTGGGAGGGGGTTTTCTTTTGGTATCTCTAAATATATTGGAAATTCACGTCGTGATTATTACTGAAGTGTGATTTTACGTTACGTACGCAACATATGTAACTTCATTTCTCATATAAATGATGAACCTTTTTATGGTGTCTTATCAATAACTAAGGGACTGACTTATATTTATTTTTGCCTTTATTGTTGATGTACTCATATGACACATGCTACGATATGTGCACACCGAAACTAACGTTTTGATTGTTTTGTAAAGGTTTATTACGCAAATGACGGACGGAGATGTGGCTGAGGATTTGCGACTACCACAAACTGTCATTGGTCGTTTGGTAAAGGAAGCACTACCACCTGGTGTTATCATTTCTAAGGTTCGTTTTTATCAACCTATGAGTTGAATGAGGTTTCTCATGCTTTCATGTCTACAATAGGCTGTGCTACCAATTTTTTTCCAGAACTTCCTTTTCTTAACAGTGGAAGAGCGGCTTATGAAGTTGCAGAATGAAGTGCCTGATATTACAGGATGCGCGAACAGCGATAGCACGAGCTGCAGCGGTTTTCATCTTGCATGCTGCCACGTATGCTCAAGAATGTGCTGTATCTAGCAAACGTAAGACGGTTGCAGCGGTGGATGTCTTAAATGCGGTGCGAGTTTTGGAATGCGAAGAACTGGAGAAACCGGTGCTTTTAGATGTTTATTTGTTAAATTCATGGCACTTACTAATTATTAAAAGCAAGCTTTGTGCTTCGAATCGTTGGAGAGGAAAGAGTAAGTGAAATGAATGAAGATATGGGTCGTCGTTCGACCCTTGCTTTGTTGTTCACCTCCTGACTGGTTTGGCATAGAGAATTGTGTGGGACAAGATAATCTTTTGTCATCGGACTGTATTGTCCATCTTTTTTTCATTGTAATCAACAACTAGTTGTTCACACGTTACGGACGACAGTTTAGTTTAAATAATTACAGGTAAAGGAAGCAGTAGAGATATGGAAAGCCAACAGACAGCAAAGGAATGAGGAAGCTAAAAAACGAAAGGCGGGACGTGTGCAAAATAATGATCCAGCTGTGTTAGAGATTCTAAAAAATGTTTCACAAAGAGGTGGAATTTCCGTATCCGGCCATGTCAATTCCACAGATAATACAGTTGCTTCAGATGAACCCGAAACGAAGAAAATGTTGTTAGATGTCATTATGGATGATGAAAGCTAAGTATGAAGGAAACAGTCGCCATTGATAACGTCACTTTTGAATTATTTTTCATAGTTAGCCTTTTCTGTCATTTGGCTCTTGCTAATGGCAGACACTTGTAAAATTTAAGTGTAATTTATTTTCTTTACCTTGTTTTTAATTTTTGAGAAAACAGCGGTGGATTGGGAAGTTATTCACCTTTGTGTGATTGTGAAATGGATGTTTTACTGCTGAGCAGAAAAACAGTTATTTTCAGAAAAGAGTAGGAATTCAAATTTTTGAACTTTATAGGAGGAAAAATATCAATAGTGACGCTTGTTCCAATTTTCATGCATATTTTTTGTTCACTCCTCCATACATCTCTAATTTTCTGATCTCATGTGAGACTTTATTGACCTTTGCCTCATTTTTTATATGGCATTTTAATTACTTTAATTTTGTTGAGGCCTTACATCACTCATTTATAATGATTTATGGAGTACATGTCAAATTTACGCATCCTGAAATAGCTCTGCAAATTTTCGAAGAAGAGATGCGTCTGAGATTTTAATTCATTAGGTCTAATCCAGTGAACTGGACGTGCACTCAAATGCTGTTTGGTTGCATCATGCCATTTGAATGATATGAGTGTTTTGATTTTCTCATTTCTTCATAATATCGACGTGTGTTTCTCTTACTATTCTTTGCAATTCTTGATTGTTAGGTTATTTTTATGCTACATTTCTGTATTCACAAAAGAAATTTGTTGTCAATAGAGTAGAGTGATGGAGGAAAAGGAGATAAATACCGGATTTAGATTCAAAGAAAAAGGAATCTATTGCGTGAAAAACAGCTAGCCGATAGCATGTCGTATTTTTTTTTTTTCGAATAAAACATCAGCTGAATTAGGTCTCTGATGGTTTGGAAATAGCAAACAGAGTACTACAACCTCAATGTACAAAGGTGCCGAGGAAGAAGCACAAATGCAGGTGAAATCAGTAACTATTATTTTCTGACCAATATCACCTATGAATAATTGATAGGGAAAAACTGGTAGATGAGCATTTTTTTTTTGCAACTGCAAATATCTCTGGAAGAATTAAAACATGATCCGACTGGATTTGTTTGTTCAACTGTACAAGCTGTCTCTAAGAAGATCAACAACTGTATTCAAGTTGGGACATGATTAATTGGGGTGCACGGAATATTATATGCGTAAAACTTGCATTCAGTGCTTTGCTGGTAGTATCGACTTTTGTAAATACTGATTGTGAATTAAACTATTGTAAACTAAACTGATATTGATTGCTATGAACTAAACTGCGGTCAGAGATCTATCCAAGTGACAAAATCGTGTTTCAGGGGAAATACTGTCGTCACTACATTTCTTTTTCCCTTTGAATGTTTTTAAAAATATTGAATTTAGCGCTCCAATAATAGCATATTTTTTCTCAGCTCTTTATGACTGTTATTAAATCATGTTGATGGACTTAAGATCAGTGATTGGCCAGCTGAAACGAGTCCGGAAGACTAAATAAGATACATCGGAGATGCGGAGTTGTAATAAATTTTACCTTTTAGATAGATTTACTCATTCTCAGCAGGAAACAGTTTATGTGATAGCAATCGTGGAAAATAAGGTGACTGAAGCTGAACTATTATCAAGATTTAGAAGTTGAAAATTTAGTTTATGCTTGCTACAATTTACCCTTACCAATTTTATTGCTGATTAGCAGGCTTGTAATGATACCTTATTTGTGTCCCTGTGTTTGAGTGGTGCTGCCTATTAGTTAGAATGTGTGATTCACAATTTACTATATCATTTTATTACTGCATTAAAATTCATTAGTCAACACTCAAACAACGACATATTCTTTCTCCACAGATCTTTATTGTTATTAAATCGTACAACTTGAGTTTGCTTGTAAGTCTCAAAATCAGCGGTTGAATTGCTTACAATTTCCCGTTTGGTTAAATGCATTGCCCAATAGGCGATCGCTTCATAATCACTTTGTGCCAACATTTTATTAGCAAATAAATATTCGAGCTTTATCAAATCAATCAGATCAGCAATACCAAATATGCAAACACCATGTCAATAATTACCACTTTTACACGGCCATTTTAACCAGGACTACGAAACGTATATCTGCAGTGTAATTGTAATTACATAGATACAGACAATTCAGTTAATATGAACACTTACAGTAATACAGTATCTACTCTTTAAATACTGTTTCAAGGAGATAATGATCTTGTAAATGTTTTCAGATAATTCATTATTTACTCACTTTTGTGGATGACAAAAGGAAGAGTATGAGAAATCAAACAGTATAAATTGGAGAATAATTAATAATGCCATATACAAGCGTCACATACTTCTAACGAATGGTCATTTCTGTGACACAACTATTTTTACTCCTCATAATTCGATTAGTAGAATATAACGGGGCTAAGATTATTACTAAACTGACCTGGTGGTAAAATCGTTTTGTTCATCAATGCATTTTCTTGTGAAGCCACCAGGAACATCTGTAATAACGATTAAATAGTAGTTATAGTAAATGATGTATTTCTGATCTGGCCGTAAGGATATCAGTTATCAAGAATATGTCCTTGTCATCTTTCTATTTTAGGCACTCTGTCTTTCACTTTTCATCTCTTATTATGGAATCCATGTTAAGTTTACCTAATGAATCATCGGAATGTAAGCTATGAAAGAGCATTTCATCAGTTCCTTACGATTTCGAATCAAACACCTCAATGAGAGTCGTCAAGTTCAAATATTCCACCATAAAATCCACAAAATTTCTCGATAATGTAACAGATGAACTTCCTTTAGCAATTTTCAAGTATGTTTTCGGTCGATTTTTAGTTTTATCTGCAAATATTGTATATGCATATGACAGACACTGCAGGCGTTGAAAGAACTTATGTATGACACTTGATAGAAGGCATTTACATTTATATTCTCCTCTGATCATTCATTTCTATCCCTAGAATTACCGGGGCTACCATAGAATATATGGTAGCTATATGGTAGTAGAATACATGGTAGTTCCATTTCGTGGAGCTACCATATATTCTACTTATTGTAAGCATGATCTTTTTGCGAAAGATTGAAGAAGTTAATCACGTGAAACTTTGGATATTATAGTTCTCAGCTAAAGATTTCAATATAAATTCTAATGATATATCATTTTTTTTCTAACCTTTAAAAAGACTCAAAGCACCATAACTCCAATTGGCATTTTTCGTCAAACGATGCTTGTATGGCCTTCCAACATTCATTGCATTACTTCCATGTCCAATATGTCCAATATTTGCACTATTTCACAATTACTTTTTATTGGAATATCATCATTCTATTAGGTACTTTGCATGTCATTTGAACATTTCAAATGGTAAACTTTGCAGTGTTTTTAATTAGATTGAAAGTTACTAATTAGCGTGGAAGAAGTTCTTTCTTTTCATCACTTAACAAGCATAAATAAAGGAAGTGTCCTCTTATTTGGTATTAGCAGTGAAAAAAAAAGAAAAAAACTGGCGCATTTTTAGCGGAAAATGCGGTTTGTGTACGTGATGTATGTGTGTGTGTGTGTGTGTGTGTGTGTGTGTGTGTGTGTGTGTTTGTATATTGGATTGACCGGAATGCTCTTACCGGATTTTAGAATTTCCAAGAAGTTGCGAAGTTAATCTAAATTATTCACATCTCTTTGTCATTTATACTTCTATCATTAATTATTATATACCTGGAGTAAAATAGCATATTTCCATTTCGGTTTTTGCCACGCAATTTCCAACCATACAACTTCTGATCATATTATGTCCTGCGCTGTCCACTTCATATTCAGTCCCCGTTAAAATTACATTTGAGAAACATTTCGACAAATTTCTCATATGTTCATGGAAGAGGTCACTGGATTTACTGTCCAGTGCGTAGTAATATAAATTCTGTGAAGCATACATTAAATTGAATAGCATTTTCTGGACGTAATAGGCCTGAAATTTTAAATCGGAATCCGTCAAGCGATTTAAGTTTGGATCAAAATTTACTTTAATTTTGATAGGTAAGTGGAAACCAATTTTTATACTTCACAAGGGTGATGGATGATGAAGAAGGAAATAAAAAATAATTTATTAAATGAATTTTCTATCTCTCACAAAGATAAGTGATGCCTAACTGATTGAATATCGAGCGAATATGTAGATTAACATAGTAAAATTTGATAATAAATTTCCAAGTAAGTGTCAAATCATAAGTTGTTACATACAAATTTTCTACTGGAAACATTGATGGAAGTAAGAATGGCATGACATCTTCTGTATAATATTTCCTGTTCTTTTGGGAAATTTGAACAAAAATGATGTGAAGAAAAATGAAATATTAAGAAATTAGTAAGAAAGATATTCAAATAAAAGGAATGGTGATTTCAATTCAAAGAAATTTCCCACTTTTTATGAAAGAAATCATTCATATTAGCTGTAAACAACTCGAATGAAAACGATTGGGAATTTTTCTTCATCTTCACTTCCAGGATTTTCCGGATATGTTCCACGTTGTTTAATGTCCTCACATGAATTGCTAATCTCCTCGTCTACTTTTTCAGATTGAACAGTATATAGTTCCCGTTCCCGAAGAAGGTTTTTTGGCCGGTTCAGCATATCACACAATGAACGCCTCATTTTCTGTTAACAAAAGAAACTTCAAAATAATATTTATTTACATGTGCAACTTTCTAATAATTCATAGGATGTTATAAATAGCATCGACTAAAAAAATCCAAAATTTCATTAAATATTAGACTTGCCAGCAAGTACTAAATTCTAAGGATAAGAAACGGAGATCAAAGAGTATTTAATTACAAGCGCAAATACCAAAATATGAAAATAATCTTTATTGACATGAAAAATTTACTCACCGAAACGAATTTTTTCGCTGCTGATGGATCACTCGGTGTTAAATCACAATCTTCTTTTGAGAGTGAATGGTCGTAAAAAAGAGGTACTAAATGTGGGAATTCTTCATCCTGATGCTGATCCGGTTCACTGTTTCCTGCTAATATGCAAGCTGTCACGTGTGCGAACAATGAATTATTAGAAAATAAGCATGACAATATCTTCAGTTATACGAAAGACATAATTACCAGTAAGAAGTAGGATAGTCTGGCAAGATTTTATAAACTCACAAAAATGAGTTTGATATAAGCCGGGCAGAAGCTGGAATGCAGCAAGTAAGAGGACGATGGACGTTGGTTAGTGAAAGCATTTCGTAATTTACTTAAATTCTGAAAATATCACTTTGAAAAACTAAACTATCGATAATCCTAGAGCTACAAGGTTCATCGACCGACTGATATCAGCTTATGATGGATAATTGTGTTATGTGCAAATGGTAAGATGGCAAAGAGGAAGAAGAATTTAGGAGGATGTGAAAAATGAGCAGCTAATTTTAAGTTTGTGATACAAACCTGAAAACACAACCTCCTGGAAACTTCAAAAGAAAATTGGTGAAACCTAATCAGGTCTCATGAAGCATAGAGAAAATGATGATGTGAAAGGGAAATGTAAATATAACAAAGCACAGGTTCACAAGTTTTGCGTCGTCGATCAAATTCAACATTTCATGTTTTTATATTTATTATTAAATTAATCTCATACACATTAATTCCAGTCAAACACATTTTTCAGGCGTTGTGGCTGCAAATGATTCAGAATCACAAGATGTTTCTTGTGGTTTAGAAGCTTGAACCAAATTGATTAAGCTTTGGACATAGATTGCTGCTGATACTAAGTTTCGATGAAAGAAGTCATTAAGAAGTTTGATATGATTGAAATTAATGTGTAAGGTCCTTATCATATCGGATCTTTTGCAACAATTCTGATAATGTGATATTATAACAAGTATTTGTTATTTACGAATTTTTTCGAGAAAATATTTTTTTTATCAGTGCATCCTGATGGAATGAATATTACAGAAGGTGTGTGAAGGTACGAAGATCGGTTAACATGCCAGCCATATTTAACTAAGTAATATTGCTTGAATTATTAGCTATATTGGACCAAGTAATATAGTTCGGATTGCTAGCCAGCCATACTAGACCAAGTAATATTGCTGGGATTGTTAGCCATCCAAGTAATTCCGCTTGGATTGTTAATATGTTGGATTAAATGAAATTGCTTGGATTGCTATCTATATTGGACCAGGTAATAATATGTTTTTTACCTTTTTTCGGACAATCTATAACAAATGGGCGAGAAAGTAGTAATTGCGATATGTAAAACCTTCCAATGAATATGCTGTTGATTGAAATACTTACACTTTAGTCTATCTCACTTTCGCTTTCCCGATTTCCGCAATTTTCTTGGTGTTCACCTTTCTGTTGCACTTTCGCCTCTTGCCTTCCCACCTTTTTTTGTCTAAGTAAACAGCTATTCAACCTAAGCTAAACTTGTTATTTGCATTCCTGAAAACTGGTACTGAAAAAAAGGCATTACTTGACTGAACTTGAGCTTATCTTATACTTCATTATCAAATGGGAAAAATTTTTACAACTTCGAAACTTAAAAATGAAGTGCTGATTTGAATAAAAAGAATTAAATGCTGAAAAAAAATTCAGAATGGGTTTGATAACTGGATATGACGCTTCTTCGAGGTAAGTTGAGAAGCCGGAGTTGTGTAAGACCTTGTGGATTTCATAAAAAATTTAAATTTCTAGAAGGAACTTTGAGGGAACACGCTTTAATATTATTCCATTTAAACTTATTACTTATATATAAACTTTGTTTTCTTAACTTTTTCCCTTTTAATTATAAGGAAAACAAATTGAAGGGATACTTTACATCTTTAGTTTGCGAAAAAAAAAAGAAAATGAAATTTCTGGATTTTGGAATTGCATTCTTCACTTTCTTGTATATAATTTGCATTATAATATTCCTATTATATCTTTGAAGTTGTGAAAGCTAATTGCAGAAGGAATAGCAAAGGAGTGGAGATATACATGACTATTCTGGAGAATAGCAAAATGCAATGTAAGATAAAGCCCATTGCAAGGATATTCCTATTATCACATCTTTAATATCTGCACTGTTCAATTAGATATACTTTAATTTAAAACAAATTTTACTTTGGATTGAAATTTTCACATGTTGCTGAAATGCATGCATGCTAGAGATCGTAACATGGATGTAAGGATCGGAGCATGCACTGCTAATGTTTGTCAATTACTAATTGTAAAGCGTAAAAAAAAAAAATAACGAAATTAAATGAAATTACCAGAAACCTTCCTTAATGCTTTGCATAAAGCGATTGTTAAAAAAGCCAAATCAAAGAATGCATACATTGACCTAAATGGTGAAAAAGAGCAAAGTAATGGATTCTTCAAATTACTTTTACTTAAAGATTGTAAAGATAAAAATTTGAAATTGTAACTGAAAAGAAAATAGATTGGATTAAGAAATGGTGCAAAAAAAAGCGGAGGAAGAAGAATTGGTCCGAAAGTATATGACTTCGAAGTAACTTAATTCAGCAAATTCCCTAAATATGCTTATGAATTTTCATCCAGTCTTAAAATCTTTTTATTATTCATTTTTTATTTGATAAATTGTCTTGGCTAGATAATTTGATCCATCGCCTAGTGTGTGTCTTTTTATATTCTCAAGTTTAATATCAGGATAGTGAGGTCATTTAACATTAAAGAATTTTCACGAAATGATCAAAGACCAAAATGGTTGGATTGGCAGATACAAAATACATCATTTGATTGAATCACTAATTTTGTTCAACATATTTCACTGTTCTCTACATCAAATTCATTTCCGATGCAGAATCTCGCCAAAATCTGGTCAGACTTTTTTTTTCTCTGCAGCCTGATACTGTACCCGCGACTACATATAACACAATGCTATTTCTTTGCGCCAACTTGATTTTGTGGCATTTTGCTCGAAAAAAGTTTTGACTAGGAACAGTATGAAATCAGCACACCTTGAATTGATATGGTATTTCAACCTGATGCTTGCATGGAAATTTGCATAATTTAATCAATTCAGGTAAGAACTTGTCAATAACAAGAGCAATCAAAAGCTGATAAGTTGGATTTCCATCTTTCTCGTTCGTTGTGAAATCGAACCGGTAAACGATTAATATAATAACTGAGTTTTTTAGGCATGATTTCAGCAGCGGAGTAAGTCCGATTATGAAGAGCATGAGCCCAGCAACCGATTGCTGTATAATCATATTCCGGAAGCATTTTGTTTGCAAATAGAGCTCCAGAAGTAGTCATGGTGGGTAAATCCGCAATACCAAATATACAAATGTCGTGGCGATAATGACCACTCCGGCAGTGTTTCGTGGACTTTTTCCATACCACATACCTAAGAACGTTTGACAAATTGCGCCATTAGATATCGATAGCTTGTTTAGATGTCAAACTGCCAGTAACGATTGCTTTCTTTTGAGCTAGTCGGCCATCATACAATATTTCCATGAATTATTCCGAGCTTCATAAGCGTATAGTCCAGCTGTGTTAGCTAATCAATTAGCTTTCATGATTTCCTAATTTCAATGTTAGGCATCCCAATGAGAGCTTATGAAGATGAGTTTTCAAGCTTTCATTCAATTTACTCTCACTAAACTAACCATTATAAGTAATAGTAACAATGATAATAAAATACCTGGTGATCATATTGTTATAAACATTAATGCACTGCCGTGTGAATCCACCAGGTGCACCTGGAATATGAAACGTTATCTTCATGGAAATAATGACAGTTCTTGGATTTTTTTTTGCCAACTTAGCTATTTTAAAGCAGAGTAGAGGGGAATTCCACATTAAGTACTAACCCAAAGAGTCCTCGGAATTCAATGATGAGAACAACATTTCATCACCT
>NW_018108191.1:241675-246458 GCF_000183805.2 Loa loa | reverse complement strand
TATCGATAGCTTGTTTAGATGTCAAACTGCCAGTAACGATTGCTTTCTTTTGAGCTAGTCGGCCATCATACAATATTTCCATGAATTATTCCGAGCTTCATAAGCGTATAGTCCAGCTGTGTTAGCTAATCAATTAGCTTTCATGATTTCCTAATTTCAATGTTAGGCATCCCAATGAGAGCTTATGAAGATGAGTTTTCAAGCTTTCATTCAATTTACTCTCACTAAACTAACCATTATAAGTAATAGTAACAATGATAATAAAATACCTGGTGATCATATTGTTATAAACATTAATGCACTGCCGTGTGAATCCACCAGGTGCACCTGGAATATGAAACGTTATCTTCATGGAAATAATGACAGTTCTTGGATTTTTTTTTTTGCCAACTTAGCTATTTTAAAGCAGAGTAGAGGGGAATTCCACATTAAGTACTAACCCAAAGAGTCCTCGGAATTCAATGATGAGAACAACATTTCATCACCTCCGTAGCTTAGACGATCGAACTTATCAAGCAAAATAGTCAGATTCAACTTGTCAACAACGAATTCTACAAATGAATAACTCAATGATGCTGATGTACTTCCTTTTGCTATCCGTAACTTGCGATCATCGTTCTGCTTGTCGTCTAAAAAGTTAATACTGATCAGATTGATTTAAAAAAAAAACAATTCAAAAAGAAGAAAGTGAAAATTATTCAAATGAAAGTTTTAATATTTTTTGAAACTTCGGGACAAAATATAATCACCAAAGACGCTGACCGTTGAAGAGTGCGAGTGCTCGAAATGTCCAGGGAGCGCCCTTAGGTACACGATCTGCATTCGGATACCCAACGTTGATATCGTTACTTCCATTAAGAGCGTTTAAAATTTGTACCATCTCTCGATTGCTTTTAACTGGGATATCATTGTTCTGAAGTTTCTAAATGAGGATCTAATTTTCTGCCTTGGGAACGTTTAAACTGATCTTTTCTGGAATCGAAAAATGAAAATGATAGAAACTATCCGCATGAGTAACATAAAAAGTAGCCCAAAGTTTAAAAATGATTATAAGAAGTAGTGAAATAAGGACGATCAATAGAAAATAAAAATTGATGAAAAGGGCCAACCTGCAATAAGATAGCATATTTCCAATCTGGCAAACTTCGTATTGCACGCAAGCATTCCAGAAAACTGCGCGAAGTGTTATGTCCCGCACTATCAACCTCATATTCCTGTCGGGTTAATAATACATTCGGGAAACACCTTGACAAATTGCGCATTTGTGAATGAAACAATGATGTGGACTTGGCATCTAATGCATAGCAGTACAAATTTTGTGGTGCATACATCAAATTGAACAGAAGTTCTTGCAAATGAAAATCCTGCAACAATGACATTAGAACAGAGGATGGAAGAATATTGGATAAAGGACAGGGACATCGTTAATAATACTCTTTGCATAATTACCGGACTGATCCAAAGACGATAAGGCCCCTTAAGATATATCTAACCTTGTAAACAATCCTGATGAATGCAATTGGGAAATTTTTTTCAGCACTTGAGAATGGCGTTGTAGGATAAAAGGCTCGTTGCCGGATAGCGTCACAGGAAGTATCCAGATGTTCATCACTACTTTTGTCCACTGTTGTTATGTACTTGGAAAAAAAAGTCTGATTTAATTTTGAAATCTATTCGAGTGATATTAAAATAATTCGAAAAAATGGAAGTGTATGAAGTAGTTTACATGAAATCACCAACTTTGCTCATTTGTGACATTTTTGAGTATCTTGAGCCCATTAGTAATTGCTTGCATATTTTATCTTCCAGAACATAGACTGATAGCAAAGGAAGCTAAAATTAACGAGAAATGCAAAATGACATCTTAGCAATAGAAATGAAAGAAATGGAATTTCATCATAATGGAAAAGAAAACCTTTCGTTTAATTGCTTTAACTCTATCCAATGGCAATTCTTCAATATTTGTTTTTGCTGTTGCATTGAAAAGATTTTCCGCTTGAACTAAAAATTATAAAATTGCTTATCATATGCAGGAGAAATGGATGAAGAAATAGTTCGTTTTTTTTTAAAAAAATTCCAAATTTATTTGCCAGTAAGCAAGAAAAGTGGATGGTTGTGGTAACTGAATGAGTCTAATGATCAGCAGTTCTGTTGACCAGAATAAGTTTAAGTCATCAAACATTTAAAGGAATCATTCATTCAGTTCTCATTTAACAACCAAACAGAATGTTACAAAGCCGCCAGCTGATAAAAAACCAGTTAATCTGAAGAGAAAGAATGACATTATTTTTGAAAATGAAAGAGTGAATCAGTTCTTCTTGATATATGTACAGAGAAGTGCTGTCATATGTAATTGATGAGATGTTGGAGAAATGAAGATAAATTAAAATATACATACTTTGCTGATTGAAGGGGTACGGGAAGTTGGCACCTTCAATGGAACGGCGCAATGAACCGATCCATAATACGGTTATTAACATTCCCATTGTAATGATTATAAATTCGCGTAGCATTTCCTTCTCAGTTCACCGATATTTCCATCTGTTGAATTTCCTCTGATATCAGTCGCACCATTGTCGTCATCAACTTATAGTATGAAAAATTCATCTAAATAAAATTAAAAATTTGCGTTTTTAACAATTTTATTTCAACAGAAACACTGACAGTCTTGTAAGTGACATTTGATAAAATCATTATCATTTATTTCCAACGCCAGTACTTTTCTTATAAGTGATGAAAAACTTGTTTGTCATCCTTATCCTGTTCTGTTGATTCTACAACTGCCTTTTTTGAGATTCAATCACTGATTGGATTATGCAGTTGAATGTAGTGTATTCCTTTTGAAATAAATAATTCAGATTACTTCCACGGGTTACGGCAAAACCTTTACAACCTTCCTCACAATGATGTAAGGGATTCAAATAATCCAAGCGATGACGTGCCGTTTGACTCCTAAGTCCTTCTGGATTTCATGTCTTATGATCGCCCATCTCGTATTCCGAAGATATGTTTGATCTAATTTATCACAGGAATTATATTTTAAGTAAGAAAAAAAAATCCTTTCTCACTGATACCAAAACGAGTAACTTTAACAAAGAGTGATTTAAATCTAAGATTCGATTTAAATTAGGATGTAGGATGAATGTGATATAAAAACTCATAAATTTGAAGATTTCGACAATTTGAAATTATTTTCAACGAATGATATCATGAAAAGTAGGTGTAAAAAAATTCAAATCTATAATAAGTGATAAAAGCTTTCATTTACGGCTCCAAGAAAAGTCTAGTTGAGAAATTACTTCAAAAATTAGATACTTTTAGTATTTTCGAAAACTAGAAATATAGGACCTATCTTCTATTATAGCGAGAGAAGTTAAATCCGGAATGAAATTACCAGTTTTCGTTTAGCACTGTTTGGAACTTTTATATGGTCAATGACACTTATCAGCTCTTATATTTCATGAACTAGGAATATCTGCTAAATTTTTTGCTTCAAGAAAATATGATAAAGAAGAATGAAGCAAGGAAGATGAAGGCAGAGCTGCTAAGGAACAATTGATTATCGATCTATCGCTTATCATTCAACAATCAATAAAATGATTCGAGAAATGAAACAAAGCCTCCTTATATCTTTGGTTTCCAAATGAACGGTGCTAACCTCAATATTTTAATACCGATAAAGAGAAACCAAACGAAGAAAAAAAATTGCCAGCTAATAGTGTGGTGAAAATAAAGCATTTTCCACACTCTCCTAACCTTAAAAGACATCAGTGAAAGGTCAGTTTCAAAGTAACCCATAAGTTTATGAATAAACCCACCGATGTCAACAACACTCAGCCCAGTTTGCTATCTGATTTTTGCGCCGAATGAAAATTTATCAACAAGTTAGAGTTTTGTTTCGTATAAAAATGATATTTCTAAATGTAACTGGAATAATGAAGACCGGTTGCACTGGCCCTACAGAGTACAACATTTCTGATGGAATATGTCGTGACAAAGAATGATTCAACAAAATTTGGCCGAATGGCCTTCAAATTTTTCAATAGAGCTAATGTGTCTTTTTCAATGAATGGCACCTCATTTTGCGATTTTTTCTTCAGGCAAAAACAAAAAGTACGTATTTGAGATTGATAAAAGCTTTGGAATATATTCAAAACCTCAATGGATTTGTCGCAAAGTGTTTCTTATAACTGTTAAATTTCTCTTTTTGCTTCATTCCTTTGTTTTGCAGTGAAATCAATACAGAAATGCAAATCAGATAATCAAGATATTAGTATTTCTATACTGTTAATGATATTTTTCCTTCAGGAATAGAGTAAATGTCATTTTAGCAACAATTTTAAACGGAAGCAGGTAAGAAGGACACATTAGTGGATAGAAAAAGGAGAAGTTGCGTAACATCAGCACATGTTAAATTAATTATTCGTTGCAAAGCACATTAACTTAAAACGGTTTAAAAAATTGTTGAAATGTGTAAATATTGAAATGTGAAAAGAAATGAGTCATAAACTAACTGACAAATATGTTTAAGTAAGAGAGCGATCGAGATTAGATGAAAGAACGTCATTCATAGAAGTCAATAAAAGGATAAAGGTAAGGAAAGGCAGGTGAAAAGGACGAAATGATCAGACGTTAATAATCCAGCAAGACTGATCCATCCTCAAAAAGTAGTTAAAACATAATTATGCAAAAAGATAATTGTTCAAGCGATGTGATCGACTCATCTTCTAGGCCTTTTACTCATGCGACTGCTTGCTTTAAAACATTCTTGTATGCCTGCAAT
>NW_018108191.1:236146-241228 GCF_000183805.2 Loa loa | reverse complement strand
AACTTAAAACGGTTTAAAAATTGTTGAAATGTGTAAATATTGAAATGTGAAAAGAAATGAGTCATAAACTAACTGACAAATATGTTTAAGTAAGAGAGCGATCGAGATTAGATGAAAGAACGTCATTCATAGAAGTCAATAAAAGGATAAAGGTAAGGAAAGGCAGGTGAAAAGGACGAAATGATCAGACGTTAATAATCCAGCAAGACTGATCCATCCTCAAAAGTAGTTAAACATAATTATGCAAAAGATAATTGTTCAAGCGATGTGATCGACTCATCTTCTAGGCCTTTTACTCATGCGACTGCTTGCTTTAAACATTCTTGTATGCCTGCAATCAGGAAATCTCCGTCTTCCTCTATTCAGTTCCTTTCCATTTCACTTAACAAATAATTATGTTCCACAACACTTATTCCTTAGGTCAGAGTAAAATATTTGATGAAGAGGCCTGAGATAAGGAAAGGCCAAGTTACTATGACCTTACTTTCTTTCATCAGCTACTCTAATCATTTATAATTACAGCTATTATCGTTTTACTTCAATGTCTTGGCTAATTCTTTGCATATTTTCAAAAACTAACTAATTCAGTAATCAATTTTTAAAATTATTCCAAGATCTATTTAGTTTACTCGATTTTGAAATAGCACCAACTTTGAAAAGAGTGGGAAATATGCATTGATAACAAAATTAATTTATTTGTTGGTGACGTAAAAGTTTTTCGAGTGAATTTAATTACTGTCATACGGAAATAAAAGGAAAAGTCAAACAGATATTGCAGTTGATATTTCGTCATTTTTGCGGATCCAGCAATGAGATGGCCACTATTGCAAAAATTTTTGGAAAATCGAAGGTTGTCTACAAACACCTTAGATTCTTAGGCCTGTTCCAATCCAAATACTATCAGGCCTAATCTTATTTAACTTAAAAGAATGAACGACATTTGACCTGCTAGAACGAGTGTTTTCAACGTGATGTGGTAGTAAATATGATCAAACAAGGTAATATGTATGACAAATTTGCATTGATATTTCGAAATGGTATAAACAATTAAAACATTTGACTGTCTAGAAATTAAAAATTTCAAATTAGCAGTGACGATGAAATCGAACAATATGAAAGAACTGTATAAAAGAATTAAAGCTTATTTTGTTTTATATGAGGTAATTAATTTAGCTATAGTTAAGATAATCAAAAGGCATTCTATATCACGAAGAAGTTGTTATCCAGAATAGATACCATTTGATGTGATTTAATCTGGCTAAAGTCGGGACAAACTTTTGTATTAACAAAATAAGTTTTCAAATGGGAAATTCATGCGACACCACCGCCTGGTGGTAAAGTGAGGAAAAAATATTCATTGACTGGAAAGAACTCCCTTGGATTTCATTTCTTACGATAGCAGTTAGCTGGTTGCATTATCAAGTAAGTCTTAGCTTTGCTCTAAGCTCTATCATCAAGAGATGATAACTGATTATAATAATACACACAGCGGTGGAACAGATTCAAACTGTCTTTAAAATGAGAAAATAATCAATGAACGAATGAATGAATTAAGAAGCAGCTGTTTTAAGAAGCAATTAGCAATAAATTTCCTTTTCTTTGAAGCAGAAGAGGTGAATTTCTGAAACTATGCGAAATTTTTTTGTTGCATTTAAAAATAAAAATTATTTGAAGCAAATTTTGTTAATGTTGTATTCAAATGGATGAAATTGCCGTAAAACATGCCAAATCATGCCATTTTATATTCCATTCAAATTGTTTTTTAAATACCATTTAAAAATTTAAATTATTCAAACACCTTTTGAATTAGAGTTTGATGATGATTTCATTACATCAATTTTTTTTTCTTTGTTACATCTTCACATTTTACATCTTCTTTAACATCTCTTTCTTTTTTACATCTTTTTATACCAAATATCTGTGCTTGCTATTAGCATACAACCCATTCCTGAAAGGAAGACAGAGTAAGGAATGTTTGCTTCCCTTTTTATGCTCCACCAATCAGTATTGTATTCAACCTTCAAATTACCGGACGATGAAGGTCTCCGCTCCTCGATAGTAATTCAAGGAAGAAATACGAAGATTCTAGAAATATTTCTTGCCGGCCTTTAAGGATGCTTTTTTTTTGTTCAATGATACTGCCTTTTAATTAAAAAGGGATTGGATGTGTTACTTTCTGAACTCAACCGTATTTTGTTTTAAGAATTTTTGTTTTAAGAACAGGTAACAAGTTGTGATATAGGATGGCTGAGATATGAACTTTTGAAGATTGTTTGGAAATTATAAATAAAGGTTTAATTGGATGTGAAAGAGAGTGCTGCAAAGTATGGTCAACAGATCTAAAGTAAAGCTTCAAATCATAGCAGTCTGATAAAAGTACAAAAGTATTTCGACGAGAAAGGAAGCGCACTTTCTGCGTTCAGATGTTTTGAAGAAGTGATCAGAACTAATCGATGGAAATCAGAAGAAACTATCTCAAGAACACAATGAGATTGCTCATTTACGAAAGCTATGTCAAAGCATAGGCCTAGTAACGCTGACATTTATCAATGCTCTTTTCTTTAGTGTAATTATCTAATGACAGTCCTCTATCGATCGAATGCATTAACTATTTATTAAGAAAATGTAAAGCAAAACGATGGTACTTTCGCATCCATTTGATGACAATTGCTTTCATGGCTTCACTATGTGAAATTTATCGACATGTCACGTGTGAATGTCGAGTGAGTTTTGAGGCGAGTTGTAAGGGTCAAAGTGCCAAAATTGAGAAAATAATCTGAATGGGCTATCTTTGGCAACGATAACATAATCAGAAAGGAGTGCATACATGCATGCAATGTGCACGTTTCGCCGCAAAAAGATTAATGTAAGAGTGTATGCAACATGACCTGTCTCAAGAAGTTTAAATTTTAATTTGGAGTAAGAAAGGAGCAAGTTTGAGCAGTTTTAACAAAGTAAACAACAAAATACTGATAGACAATTCATCCGAAAGAAGAACGTGGACGTCAAAGTCTTCAATTCAACGATATTAAATAATGATGAAGGGTGACTTTTCTCCAGAAAGGTCAATTAGAATATTTCATATCAGATACAACGCAAGCAGAATGCATACAATTTTCTAGTAGCACAGCCGGACTCATCGTGATAAACATATGGATCACCGACTAGAGCATATTCCCCCGCTCTTACATAGTGTTTCACGCGGAATAATACAGATATCCTGCAAGGAAACTCTCAATTAGCAAATTAATACCACATTGATAATTTCGGAATTTAAGATTATAGAAATCCGGATTGCATCTATAAGTGCTCAGGTACACTTCAAATTCTCTAGTTTTTAACTACTTTCCATGTGTTTTCTAAAAAAGGGAAAGTATTCCACTTAATGAAATGAATTTCTCATAAGACATACTTTTACTTAAATATAATATAGATTACAATTGCTTAGAAACGACACAAACCTGCGATGTGTTGAATTCTGAGTAATAATAGGCACAGTTACATTTATCTCAAAATAAATTATTTCCAGTTCTGCCTGTTTGCTTCGAATTTTTGGCCAGCTAAGTAAGTTAAAATTTGAATGAATGCAAAGGAGTTGTACTCAAATGTCGTCCATAATATGATCCATTAATGATAGCTGCTATGATTCACATGTTGAAAACCCATAAAGCATCTCGAGGAACACTTTATACTACAACATTTCCCAGCCACTTATTTTCACAAAAAGAAAAGAAAAAAAACTCCACTCAGCCTGATCGCGCAATCCTTGTCTGACCATTTGATTAATAGCGTACACGTCAACCTTTTCCGAAAGTATTTGCAGATGTTCAACATCAAGACAATTGCTATTCGCAATAGTATTTCTTGCCAGCTTTATCAAATTCTTAAATTCCGTTGAAGTACTGCAAAAAAAGGAAGCAGTGGTTGAATCTGAAGTAACAAAAGTCCCTATGTCACCAAGTAGCCTTCTTATGTTATTTTAGTATTAGCCAATCATCAATAGTCCACATTTAAATATTTTTGAATCTTTTTAAAAAGATTTTTGGAATGTTTTGGAAGATTTCAGTTTTTCCATGGCATAAATGTTGTTGACAAGTGTGAGAAAAAATCTAAAAATTATAGGAAAAAGGAAAGGATATCTCGAAATATTAAGGTACCAAAACCCGCCTGTTTAGCCTATGTAAATTTCGTCGTTCCATGCATAGGCAGAAATTCTGCGGAATGCCAGCATCCTCGCAAGTTCGATCTTTGCTTATCACTTCATCCATTAAACTGACACCTCTACCTAAGCATTCACTTTTTAAAATCATATTTACCTTTCCTTTAAAATAAATCCTGTTCACAATTTAGTTTCACTATATATTTTTGACCAGCCCTTCAAAATTTAGAAAAGAGTTTGAAAAAATTGAAGAGAGAATAACCTGGTTTATGAAGGAACTAAATTTATTCAATATCTTTCCAATTACTGGAGAAATTACCCTTTCGGTCGTAATAGGATCGATTTCGTCGAAATTCTGCCCTCGAGATATCCTTTAGTGTTTGATGTATGTCAAAATTACTCGTTAATCTAAATTTTAAAGATATTTAACGAATAAACTTCTGTAAAATGACTGTTTTAAATTAAAAACTCTCATTCGGAAATCTTCCATAACTGTGTGAGGCATTATTGATATTGAAGTGATCCTGATCTTCTCTAGACGAGATTGAAAAATCTTCAAAAGGGAATAGAAGTTCTACATTTTTCAAGTAAGTCAGAATAAAAAAAGACACCAATAGCAACCACGTTGATCTTTTTTCTTTTTGTTGAAGGATGAGCAAAATTAATGAATGAAATATTAGCCTGTTGAACTTTAACCTATTTTGTGTGGTTATTTAGCTATTGTGGAATTTATGAATTGGGTTGGGTGAATTCAAACTGCATTGATAAGAAGATCGGTATCAAGCTTTATACCGGCAATAACATCTGTGTAGAATGCCAGCCAGAAGCGCAACTGTATGGTAATACTAACAAGTAAGTCATTTATTTTCTTGGCAATTCTCTACTCACTTCATATTTCGATTATCGTATTTCATTCTTCATAG
>NW_018108191.1:194136-236075 GCF_000183805.2 Loa loa | reverse complement strand
GACACCTCTACCTAAGCATTCACTTTTTAAAATCATATTTACCTTTCCTTTAAAATAAATCCTGTTCACAATTTAGTTTCACTATATATTTTTGACCAGCCCTTCAAAATTTAGAAAAGAGTTTGAAAAAATTGAAGAGAGAATAACCTGGTTTATGAAGGAACTAAATTTATTCAATATCTTTCCAATTACTGGAGAAATTACCCTTTCGGTCGTAATAGGATCGATTTCGTCGAAATTCTGCCCTCGAGATATCCTTTAGTGTTTGATGTATGTCAAAATTACTCGTTAATCTAAATTTTAAAGATATTTAACGAATAAACTTCTGTAAAATGACTGTTTTAAATTAAAAACTCTCATTCGGAAATCTTCCATAACTGTGTGAGGCATTATTGATATTGAAGTGATCCTGATCTTCTCTAGACGAGATTGAAAAATCTTCAAAAGGGAATAGAAGTTCTACATTTTTCAAGTGTTTCGCAGAAAGCTATAAATTCGATGTGTTTCAAGGGTTTAACAACAAGCTAATTCATATGAAAATGTGAAAATTGAATCAACAAAGATGACAAGTTATAGAAGTAAACAAAAATCAAAACTAGACTTTTCAAACCTTTTCATATTTCTCCTTAAATTTCTTGTTTCCTGTTGATACTTGTAAGTGAAGGCATCGGGTAATCTAATACTGAACAGTGGCGCTCGTTCTTCGATGCGACCAATGTATGTTCGTTGAATTGAGCCAATCCGATTCCCGTGATCTCCCATTATAACAAGTGCCATGGAATTGAACACTCCGTTCCCATGTAAACGTTGCAAGGATGTTCTGAAGAATATGTATTACTTCAGCATTCCTTACTTTGAGAGTGACATAGTGATAAGGTATGGAGCAAGTGCACGTAATTTCATGGTATTAAAGAACTCTTTCACTTGATATTAAATTATTGCAATAAAAACTTGCAAAAATAAAGAATACAAAATCCATTCATTCATAATGACACTGTGACTTACGACAATCGCTCATCGATAGCTTCAATATAATTCGGATTATTGTGCGTTAGACCAGTTATAAAATTGAATGAAAAATGACATAAATCTTTGAATTTTGTCGCAAATGTTTCCCATATGTCCAAATAGACTTCAGCACAAATCTGAATCATTTTAAATTCAGTAGGGAGCAGTAGGGATGATCATACTGTGTCTCGATCAAAACCACTAGCTGAGATCGACATTTGCTTTGTAATCAAATATAAAAGTGATACCTCTCCGGTTCTTAAACACTGACCACCAGCAGGAATTATATGATGACGAGTGTTGAACAAGTGAAAGGGACGAAAGTAAAAATGCGCTGGTGGCGTTTTATATCCCTGGAATGTCTCGTTGGGATAGTAGAATAGTCCGCGAAACACATTACCGATATCATCATTTACCATGGTTACACATTTCCTGTCTTAGATTTTTTATATTCGATATGCCCATTTCTCATCTTACACCTTACAGTATTATTCTCCTGTATCGGTGTACTTTACAGCATTCAGGATTTTCCAACACTACTTTACTAAAAGCACTAATACCACATAGTGCCATTCAGTATCACTGAATTATGCGACAGGTTCATACATTAAATTTCAGTATTTCAACCATTTTTATATTACTGTTACCGAATAACTATATAATTAGAAGAAAATCTCTATAAACAAACAATACCTTTCATCATTTTCCATAAAAAGTCAATATCTTCCAAAGAAACTTTTTTATTTAATGGTAAAACTTCATCGCCATTGCCACCAATCTGCGGTAATATTGATTTACCAGCTAGTATCGGTAACAAGTTCACTGCAGAATTATCGCCCACTTTTGTGTACCCTAAACTAAACTATCCAACGCGAGTTTTTTATAAATCTTTCAAAAATTATCATTGTAAAACTGCATTAATCGGAAATTTTGTTCCGACTGTAAAAAAGGTAGTAGGGCATATCAATTTGTATTAAATTTATATTCTATTCATTTTTCCCATCTTAATACTTTGCTGATTTCACTAGTAAATAGCTTCTTTAATCACAATAATTATTAGCCAGAATCACTAGTATAACTTCTCATTTCGGCGGTCACAAACTGTCTTTCTTCCTGATATTCAATTTTCGGTTATAAATTAAATTGCCTTCCTGACTGATGAAGCTGCTAATAGGCTTTTTATAACTGTTTGAAACCTTCTAAAATGATGAAACCAAGCTGTTTCATGTATTCAACAGTTTTATGCATATGTCGCAGAAACTGATTTCTGGATACTGAATCTAGTACAAGAATACTAAGCGATGGTTTTTCCTGAAAGTAAAATAGATGGTGTGATGGACGTAATCGGTTAAAATATAAAAACATTTTAGATTCGTAGTTGATCGAAAAATTCATCATTTGAAAAAATAATTTCAAGAAGCTTACTGGATCTGCTCGCTTGAATTCTGACTTTTTCTCGAGCTGAAAGAAATATTTGAACCGAATTTTATAAAATTTGAAAAAAAAAGATCGAAACACACTTATCCAGTACTTCCCTACTTACTTCTTCACTACTTTGACCCAGAAGGGTCATTCTCTTCATCGTTTGTAACCCGTTGAGTATAATAAAACTGAGTTAATTGGGAATCTGAATATTCTGTGTATCAACTAACCATATCATCCATTTTGGAAAATGTTACAAAAGCATGTTCATAGAACATGGATTCGTTATAAAACGGTTTATCGCTGATTTTTCCAAGCAAAGTTTTGTTGTAACATCGCACTATGAACTGGTCATATGGAATACGAAGTCGCTTACTCGGAGGTATCTGTAATGCGAATGTTATCCTCAGAAATTTGTTAAGTACAAAGATTTGAAATTTAAAAGTTCCCAATTACAACGATAACAGATCAGTTGGAGATCTTTCAATCTTTCTAAAAGATTCGTCAATGCTTTTGCGTCGGTTACTGATTAAACTTGTCACGACTTTTTTGTTAAATCAAGTCTTTTAGAAAGATTGACGAATGCTGGAATCAGTGTTATATAGGTTAAAGGAAATAGTTAAATGCAAGAGACTTGATTTCCATCATTAAAATTGCTAGGTAAAATATTTCCAAATCACCTCGATAGGGTCATCAATTAGTTGATACCAACTGATATTTGGATATAAGCCACCAGTGAGACCTTGATAGTAGCATCTAAAATGTTACTCCAATGAAAATTTGATTTTTGTAGAGAAAATCAAAAAAAATAAGTTTCTGTTATAAATGGTAACTTCAGTTCCCTTTGAAATAAACAGGAATGGGGTGAAAAGTCAGAAAAGAGTTTTACGGCATATTGTAAAGAACCTCGAATAAACCTCTGGCCAGCCAGGGGTCGATTGGTTTTAATCTCGGATCGTTGTAAACAAAATCGTATTATATAAGGAGTTGTGGTCATTGGTCATTGTTCATCAATGTTGTTGTCCAACTAATAAATTATGCTATTGGATTCGTCATACTCGACTACAATCTCAATCAAATCCCAACAAACTGGTGCAACTTCAAGAACAGCTTGGGAATACGCTTTACTCTCGCTATTTTCCAATAATTGCCTTGTAACGAAAACAAAGAATAACTTTCCGTCAATGATAAAACCTTTATTAGAAATATTCGTTTTGTCAATCAACGCAAAAGGAATTTCATCGTCGTCAAGAACGTTTTTCTTTTTTTTTCAAAAAAAATTTACTTATATTTGGGAACTCGAACTTGTTTCCAGGGCTCCAGTTCGCCATGTATAATCAAATATCCATCGTCCATAGAAGCCATATCCGGCATTTGGCTGTTGCAATGAATAGATCTGCAAGATGAATAGATGAAAATTCAAAATTCAAAATCGGGAAAAAAAATTGATCGTTTGGAGTTTAATGTCCAGTTACAAGTTTAATTTTCGTTTTTTTTTTGTAATTTTGTTGATATTGGGTATTATAATATTATCCGCACGTTATTAATTATTCACTATTAATTAATTAATTAATTAATCCATTCATTCATTTAGTTATCTATTTATTTATCTATTTACACATTTACTTATTCATTTATCTATTTACTCATTTATTTATTCATTTATTTATTTATCCATTTATCTAATAATTCACTTACCTATTTATTTATTTATTTATCCATTTATCTAATAATTCACTTACCTATTTATTTATTTATTTATCCATTTATCTAATAATTCACTTACCTATTTATTTATTTATTTATCCATTTATCATTTACTTATTTATCATTTACTTATTAATTCATTTACTTATTTATTCATTTATCTATCTATTTGTTTATTTATTTACTTATTATTGTAAATTATTGTGATTATTATACTTCTTCCAAGCTGATTTATCCATTAGTATTTCAAAGTCAATGAATACAATTGATGGATATTGATTCATAAGTAAAAATCCCATAAGCCTGATAAGATATGACAATATACTTCACTTCTCCGTGCTCCTCTCATTTATCCTCACTCGTTATATTTTTCTATTGTCCTTGCTTGACCTGTTTTAAAGTGAGCATCAGTATCACATCATCTCACCGTCATGTCATATTTTTGATAAAAATTCGACGATTCCATGTACATTTCTCGTTGACCCGATTGATGAAATTGACTGCCAGTGTGTAATTTTGTGATTTGTCAATAAAACAAATATATCTTCTGTAATTCTGTTGGGGTTATTGCTAGCCCTTCACCATGTATCACAGAATTTTCAACCTCTTTTCAATCTACGCTAGTATGAAGCCGATACGATACATCCCTCTACTACCGCAACAATCATCAAAATTGCAAGCATCAATTGAAAGAATCGGGGGAATATTCAAAAGTAACCTGTAATGTTCGATATAACCTTCCAAGTTCGGTTCATTCGGTTCAATTATTGGAAGTTTGCAAGTATTTTCTAGCAACAAAGTTTCACTAAATCGATCATCTGGAAGATAAATAGTATTAGAATGAAATAAAAATGTTTAAGGCAAAGACTGCGGGAAGTAAGCAGAAGAATTGAAGATGACGACTGTGTTAGAGATGTAATTGATGTTTCGTTTCGTTTTGGGAACATTTACAGCTTTCGTAATTCTTCATTGAAAAGGATTGAAAAAGAGGACATCAAATGTCTTATTTCATCCTATTATCGATTGTTTCAAAAAATGCACATATTTATGGAATCATTACGGTACGAACCAGAAAAGTTCGCTGAGCCGACCGTATACGAATCTCGTTGATATGTTCGCTGCTTGGACAAGTGGAATAAGTACAGAACACAGATGACTTTAATGCTGAACAACTGAAAATGAAAATAAATGAATGGAAAGTAAATCAAAGATTAAAAACCATGCATAGGGTCCCAAACAGCTTAAATTACGATGCAATCTCGATGCAGGGCCTATATCAGCCATTTTCAGGGACAAGAGTTGTTGTTGGTCAAGATATGCCACATTTATAATTATGGGAATGGGTAACAGATCGAGACAACATCACGGAATGAAGTGTCATCCAATATGGCGTATACTATTTGCAACTGATTTTACTGATCAATTTTTTGAGGTTCAAACGATAAACACTTATAAAGCATGCAGTTTTTCTCGATTGCACAAAAAATTTAATTGTTAAAATAATTTTGAAGTAGTGACTTTCCATTCTGGCTATTGGAAGTATCTTGCAATATTTGTGATAAGAGAAAAATAGAGATAAAGGAACTTACGATCAAACATTTCTTATAAGTCAAATATTTCTTCCAACGCAACATTGTACAATCAAGTTCCTCCCTAAATTAAATTGCGATATTCAATCTTTATTAGCAGATGAAGTTTCATATTCATGAACGTGAGGTTACTGGTATTTACATTCTAGAAATCTTTATGTTTCTTTATAGAGGTTTTTGGAAATCTTAAAAAGTAATCAGTCCTTATAAATCACTCACTTATCGGTCAGCTGTCCATTTTTAAATACTTTCTAACCTCTGAAAGTTTTAGAAGGGTCTGGACTACTTTTCATGTTGGCAAAAATATTCACTATGCCAATTTCCTAAAGGTAAAAAATACTTGATTTTTAACGCTTATATTCGGGTGAAATTCTTCCAAATATGTAATTAAAAGTGTGAATTTCGACTTATACGATAACCATAAAATGATAGGAAGAATTTTTCGAATAAGTAATGAAAATGTGCGATGTTGAAAAGATGGAACAGTGGACAGGTGAGTTGTTGATATGAACAACGACAAGTGTACACAGCGTGGAATGGAAAAATATTCGAGAGATGTGGTCGGAACAGCCACTCCTTTCTTTTTTCAATCCAACCATTTCCTTCTATTGCACAATATGGATCCAGAAAGCAAGAATAAGGTATTTTTCAGAAGATCAATATGTCAAAGATCAACAACTAAAACGAGTGATCAGCAACTAAACATAGACAAAATGAACGAGAAGATAAAGTATGATTTTTGAATGATTGGATTTAAATGAGAGCTAAACGTTGATGACAATTTTTGATCATCACACACAGATATAGGATTTTGTGTGAATATCGGAAGAGATCGATGACAAGAACAGGGGGAAGAAAAAGCTTGGGAAAGTAACACAGGAATAATCTATGTCGTATATTTAGCGGGCAACTCTCCGACCGCTATCTCAAAGTTTCTGAAGAATAAGCTTGCCGAAGTGTACGATGTTTGTTTCCTTTTCGTTATCTCTTAGTTTTTCTAATTAGTGGTGTAATTGTGCCTAAAACTCAAGAAAGGCTTTCAAAATATCCGATGGGTCATGCAAATGAAGCACTCATGCAAAGAAGCACTCATGCAAAGTTAATAGGAGCAATTAAAGTGATACGGTGATAAATCTTTTTGCTTTTGTTTCCTTCATCCATTTGCTTCTATTTCATTTGTCTGATTTTTAGAAGATTTTACCACTCTAATTCATCAATTCAAAGTAAAACATTGGAACACATACCAGCTTTCAATGAGCTAAGAATGATCTGTTCGACTCGATCATTGCTTTACTTTTTGATAGAATGTGAAATTAGCATTGTTGATCAAATGAGAGAAGATATCACTGATGGAACATATACTCAACAATATACAAGGTAGCTGTAGAACCAAATCTGTGGTCAATGTTTAACCGGTCATTCCAGTGGCAGCGGGACGAATTTGTTTCATACTGACCAGTATCAATGCCAGATCCTGCAGATGGCCGGCTACCTTGGGAAGGATAGTAATTTGGACGTACGAGATGGGTTTTGGGGTTGGGATTTCAGTGGGTAGGGTTTCTGTGATGAGAGGATTTTGAGTTGGAGTCACTAGTCTGAGAGTTTTCAAAGGCTTATTATGTGAATGTCGTGCAGAGGTGTGAAGTATATTCTGATTATTTTAGTTCCGATCGAGAAGAATGTCAAAGTTTTTCAAAGGTGCAGTGTCAAGTTCGGACTCATCAGGTTCCGAGAGTAGCGATGAGGAACCGTATGTGCCGATTAAAAGACCGCAGTTCGTTTCCTTAAATTTTGGTATATGTCCTCATTGAATTGTTTCGGGAGTCAAGTTTGTCACATCATGTCAGAAGCTATTGATTGATCCGATAAGAATATATTTTTTAATAGATGTAATTGTAGAGCCGCATTCGCATATCCATCTGATAGTGATGATGAAGGGCAGAAACGCGTTGTCAAGGCACAGAAAGATCGAAAATTTGAAGAACTGAAAGATCTGATCAAACAAGCGAAAAATTCAAGGAATATCAAGGATATGTCGAAGCTTTTGTCAAGTATGTCTAGTAAAGTGAACTACTTCTGAAAACTAAGCAAGACTAATTTTTACACAATGTTCTTTCTAAAGCTGAAATGTCACATTATATTGCATGTTAAAGTAGTTATGAGTAATTTAACTGTAAATCATTACTATATAATTTCTGATGTCGTCCTAACCTTTCCTTTGAAATTTAGAGATCCATTTGTTCCGGTATTTATTTTCAGCTCCAGTTTTTTCATCGGATGGGAATTAGATGAAAGAAGGAATATATCAAAGCTTTACGAATTATTATTGATATTTTAAAACCTTTATTATGATATTAAGAATTTATTTTTCAGCGTTCGAAGAGCTGTGTAAAGTATTTGAGAAAACAAAAGCTGTGTTAACACGACAAAATATGTCAACACCTCGTTTTTATGTGCGGATTTTGGTTGAGCTAGAAGATTTTGTAAACGAACAGTGGGATGATAAAGAAGCACGGAAAACTATGTCGAAAGCGAATTCGAAGGGTCTCACTGCACTGCGTCAGAAAATTCGCAAATATAATAAAGTAAGTGATAGTTTTTTCCTGTGAACAGAATCTAAAATTTGGAAATTATGTTGTCCAGAAGCCCGATCCTCAAAGATAGTTGGAATCCTTCATGTTTCAGGATATGGAAGTGGAAGTCAATGCTTACAGAGCAGAACCAGATCCAGTGGGCTATTCAAGTGCAGATAACCAAGACGAAGAAGACGAACAATTAAGACTTGGCATTTTGCTTTTCATTTCTGAGTTTTAATTAGACAGATTGTTTTACGAAGTATTCAGGATTTATTTTAACATTTGTTCAGGAGGAACCCGAAAATGAAGAAGAGATGGAGAAAGGTAAACCTCACAGTGATCTCAGAGATTCAGATGAGTGGAGTTCTGACTCAAATGCTTCTTCGGACAGTGATTCCGATCTTGATCTTGAAGGAAAACAAATGGAGGATTTGCGTAAATTCTTCTTGAAGTACTTTTTCTTTTTTTGGATGAAGAAACTGAGTGGTCATGAATAACAATTAAAGTGGTCGTTTTGCAGAAAGGAATTCAAAGAAGGTGGTGAGGCTGAAGGTAAAGAAAAACGTCAGGCGGAAAGAGCACAAAAACAAAAAGAACAAAAGGAACGTGAAGCGAAAGAAAAAACTGAAGAAAATGAAAATGATGATACGTGGGTTGCTGTACCAACAAAAGAAGAGAAAATGCGTCAACTTTTCGATCCCAAAACTGAAATTAACCATGAAGTGAGACTTGTAATAAGTGTGATTGCTAACGTCAGCAGTTTTTGTAATTTTTAAGTTAAATGACGAGTATTTAATAGTTTTAATATATAACAATTTTAAAGGTTGTTGTCAATAAATTGCAAGAAGTCATCGCTGCTCGAGGACGCAAATCGACCAATCCTAAACATTACGTACGCAGTTTACAGGAATTATTCAGAATTGCTGATGAGGTTTGTTGCTGCCAGGTTTTTGTACATTTTATTTTTTAGCTTTTTTCGATTTAAAATTAATCTCAGTCACGTAGTTTTGAATTTAAGCTTAATCAAATACAATTTTCAGCATAAACTCGGTGCTGGTGTTTTGGTGAAGATTTTGTTTTCAATCATCTCTGCCCTTTTTGAACTAAATGCACGAATCAGTGACTGTATGAATTATTCTTCATGGTGCAAGTACGACTTTGACGAAATATTTTAATATTAAAAATTCTTTCATAAATTTTGATATAAATAGCCAACTTGTTTCAGAACATTGGGAGCTACCAACAGTTTGATAGATATGTTAAACGAGTATCCTGATGTTGTATTGTCAATTGGTATCAATGAAGATGATGAAAATATACAGGATGCAACCAAACCATATACTGTGCATGGTTCTGTCTTAATGAGTGTGCATCGTTTGGATACAGAATTAACTAAGATACTGCAAAATGCGGATTGTCACAGCACTGATTATATTGAAAAGTTTATTTTTGTTGAATATTTCCACTGGATTTTTCTAATCTGCAATTTTATTTGACTTGTCTTGTTAAGGCATATCTTGACACTTGATTAAATTATGGAAGTATGAGAAAGGCAATAGGTCGGCAGTAACGAAATAGACTAAAAATTTTCCAAGAATTGTAAGCAAGCACAGTAACTTTATGTACTTAATAAATTAGTTCTAGGTGTTTCGGCTTTACAATTTGAATTCCTACTAGTTTTGGGCCAAATCACGAAGTGGTTAAGAAGCAGTTTTTCTAGGTTTAGCTGAATGCGCAATAAATCACTACTGGGAAACTGATTGTACTAGATATATCTTCTTCTTTCTATTCACGTCTTCCTGTGGTTTGTAAGAAAGCATCACCAGAAACTGGAAGATATATACAGTACAGTATCTTTTTTCCTTTTTTTTTTAGGTTTTCAGAGAAGAAAATCTTGATTTTATCAAATGATTTTAGGCTAAAAGGTGAAAAGGATTTATGCGCCCTTATTGATAAGTTAATGGACTATGTTAATGCCCGATTGAATAAAGATGTATTTCTAGAGGAGGAAGTTTGTAAATTGTATATGCTCCGCATTGAACATCTCTACTACAAGGTAAATTTTCATTTATTTTTCTTATTGTTTTACTTGCATTGGTATTTTTTTTTTTTATTTTTCATCTTTCCCGATTTATTGGTTACACTATGATTGTATTTTATGAGTTTGACTCCAAATTATGTATCCATTTTTGGCTTTTTTTTTGGAATTTCATCATTAGGTAAAAGCTTCAATTTGAGATTCTTAATTTTTGAGATCTTCAGGACCCTTTTTTAGTAAGATTTGATAGAAGTGCATTTTTCACTGATGAATGACAAAGTATCGATATTTTAGTACGAAGTAGAAGATTCGGTGGAACGTAGACAGGAGTCATCATTAGCTGTAATGGAGCGGCTTTGTAAAGAGGTATATGCGCGTGATGATACGAAGCGTCTACGGCAACGTGCAATGCTTTGTCAAATTTATCATTTGGCATTGCATGACAAATGGCACCAAGCACGAGATTTGATGCTCATGTCACATTTGCAAGCTATCGTTGATCATTCAGATGTTAGCACTCAGGTTGGCGCCATTACAGAGTAATAAGCTTAATTAGCTCTAAGCGTGTTAATCCAATGATAGATTTCAAATTTCTTTTTTTGGTTTTGTAGCTATATTTTATACTCGAATGTGTCAAGATAATTCTAGAAATGTCCTATACTATGATACTGCTATACATTGTTATGCGTTTAAGATTCTCTATAATCGAACAATATGCCAACTTGGTTTGTGTGCTTTCCGACATAGTTTTATCAAAGAAGCTCATCAAGGTCTCTCCGAAATACAAAATACACAACGAGCGAAAGAATTGCTGGCACAGGGAATTGCTATGAGACAACAAGAAAGAACGGCTGAACAGGTTTTTCTTTTAAAGTATTTGCTCTCCATTTTGGTACTAATCTACTTTTTAATATAATACAAGTCTTCGTTTTTTATAACTGAAATCTACAATATTTGTATAACGTTCAGGAGAAGCTGGAGCGTGCACGCCAAATTCCTTATCATATGCACATTAACGTTGAACTCATGGAATGTGTCTATTTAATATGCTCAATGTTGTTGGAGATACCGCACATGGCTTCGCAGGAATATGAGCTAAGGCGACGTCTCTTATCGCGGTCGTTTCACTATCAGTTGAAACAAGTAAGTTTACTAAGCTTATTATTATTCTTGTTGAATTTACTAAAACAAACTTAACCAGTATGCGAATTTTTGTACTATATAGTCAGAGAAAAGCTCTCTCATTGGTCCACCTGAGAATACGCGTGAGCATGTGGTAGCAGCGTCGAGAGCTATGTTAAATGGTGATTGGAAAAAATGTCGCGATTTCATCGTAAACGACAAAATGGATGCCAAGGTTTATTTATAGTTCCAGTTTGAATTACTAATATGGTGTTTGTAATGCATCATTAATTACTGTTTTGGGCTCCAGACTTCATCATTCCTCGACTCAGCGTATAGTGAAACTTTATGGTACATAGGATTTCTCACTTTTCATTTCTAGGTGTGGAATCTCTTCCGTAATTCGGAAAAAGTAAAGGAAATGGTAATTCGTCGTATTCAGGAAGAATCCTTACGTACTTATTTATTGATGTACTCAACAGTTTATACCACTGTCTCGTTGGAAACGCTTTCTCAACTGTTTGAACTTGATAAAAGTACTGTACACTCGGTGATTAGGTTTGTTTTTAGTTCTCTACAGGCTTTTTTTCTAGATAAGCAAGTTTATTTTATTTCCCTCGGTTGCTGCTTCGATTTTCGGTTTGTGTTAGGCTTAGAATTTTCCCTCCTTTATCATTTTCCGATTTTTTCATACTAATTTAATCTTTACGAATTCTAGCTGTTTAATTCACCGCGGTGAAAATGTGATATGAAAGAATTTATTTCAGCAAAATGATCATTTCGGAAGAATTGAGTGCAAGTTTGGACGAGCCTACTGACTGTCTTATCATGCATCGTGTAGAACCAAGTCGACTGCAGCTTTTGGCTTTGCATCTGACGGATAAGCTTACTCAGCTTGCTGATAGTAATGAACAGGCATGTATATGGAAACTCTCCCAATTTCAAACATTTTCACTGCCCGAGAAATTTCCAATTATTTTGCAGATCCTTGAACCTCGAGATTATTTTGCAGATCCTTGAACCTCGAGCTGGCCGTAGCTATACAGGGCCAGGCGCATGGTATGGCCTGCGCCAAGAACGAACTACTACGGAACAACAGCAGCGCCCCAACCGCATGACTTATCAGGTACTGTGTGCATAACGTTTAGTCATCAGTTGTGAAAACTGGAGGTAGTTTACGTCACAAAATGAAATGTCTTGAGCTTGGAACATAGTTTTTTTGTTTTTTTTTTTTGAAATGATTATGGTATTAAATCTGACATATTTCGGCATTTCTATTTGAAAAACCTACAACATGAAAATGAACTCAATTCCCTTTTCCCTATGGCTCTATATTAGAAAATTCGTAGGACTCGTCAAATAAAAACCGCTGGAGCGCAAATCTTCAAAATCGACGTCGGATGGAGCAACGTGTACGTTATTAGTTCTTATCCATCATGTACTTTATGATGAATTGTTTCATGACATGATTTGATCCATGTTTTTTTTGCTCTTCGCCAAGTATTTTTCGTGTTTGATAAATTTCAGATTTATGCGGGGTTGGGCAACTTTGTTCTTATCACTGATGATCCAAATCGGATAGTTCAAATTTAGGAATGGTTTGGAAATTTAAGGAATATAAAGTTCATTACAAGGAGGAAATTCGAGAAATCTTTTCATTCTACCTTGTTCGTCTTAGAAAGAGGTCTTCCACTCTTATCTTTTCCCTTCAAGAACCTCTGAATTAAACTATATATTTAGTTGACAAGTCAAAATATGCGCACGTGAGAGGTCTTTTCAACAGTACAAATCATTTATAACACCGAAACACAAAAGGGATGGAGCCATAATATGGATAAAGGAAGTAAGTGAAATGAATAGCCTAGTCTTAATAGTTGGTTGCTATCTGGGTCAGTAAAGATAAATTTACCTCTGCGCAAAACAAACATATTTCTCAGAAAATTTCGGTCATGATCGTTGATCTGTTTTTCCTGTCTCATTCTGATGATTGAATTTGCTACTTAACAAAACATGAAAAACGGAATATCACCTCACTCGTTTTTTCTTGAGAGTCGTTGAACTATCTGCCTGAAGAAAGGAACGAAAAAAATAATATTTGAATTGCATTAGTTCTTCAGGAAAAATGGTAGTCTACTGTTTCTAAAAGTTGAATGCTTTTTTGCTAAAGTTGTCAGATGTCTGAAGGGCAGTTGTTTCGAAACCACTAAGTTTTCAGAGATGGCACTAAGAGTCATCTTTTTATGTCAGCTGGATATGATTTTTCTGAACAATAAATTCCAAAAGGTTGTTTGATTTTTTGCTAAACTACAAGGTGAATTTGTTTTCAGAGATGGCACTGTTTTAACGAAAAATTCGGAAATGAACTTGATAGTTGAATGAAATCAACCTTTCTTTTTCTGCTAGCACCATTCATATCCTTTTCAGTGTCCATCACGGTAAAATCATAACTTTCGCTCTCAACGACTGATTCTCCACCGGTTTTTATCAGTTCTGAAACAGGGGCTCTAAAAATTTTTAGTCGAAATGATAAATGCTTTTTCCTTCTTTAATATAGAATTGGAAAAGCTATTAATAAAACAATGGTCCGCAGAAACCTTGCGATAAATAAGTACCATTTCGATTCCCCAAACTTTACCAGGAGTGTAGAGGTTGATATATAGACTAACAGAATTTGCCGTTTTCGAGAAAATGTGAAATTCATTTCTCTTCTCAAAAGTGTCGATGCTTGTTGCAGAATAAAGCTACTTCAGAGCTTTGCAAATAAAAATAAGGTCAACAATATATGATGAGATCACCATGAGATTTTACATCATTCAAAAATAAACCAGCTGGCTTTTCTCCTGCAAATCTGAACGTTGATGTTCAGACTGTTCAGATTAACCGTGGTGCTTCAGGAAAAGAAAAACTGAAAACCCTTCAAATCTGATTACCTGGATATTCATCATCTTTATCCAGTCCACCTTCATCCTCAGAAAAGGAATCGTCATTGATCACTTCGGTATGCATATGCATATCCATTTCATCCTCCTCCATTTCTTCCTCGTCTAAAATGCCATCTGACAATTCGTTTTCTTCAATTACTGGCGCTGAAAAAATTTGAAAAAAATTTGATTTTCTTTTTCAGATAAACAGTTTGAAAAATGATGGAAAAAAGAAGCAGTATTCCCTTCAGACTTACCATTGGTACTATTAGTGGCTTGCAAATTGCAACACTGTTTAACATCATCCAGTAAGAAATCATCTACTTCGAATGCATCAGCAAGTGGCGCATGTGGTGCATCAGTGAAAGGGAAATTCAGACTTAACATCAGCGTGTTACCAGCACTTAAGTTAATAAGACCAATTCCAATGTGTTGATGCAGTTTATTAAGACTAAGTTGATTTCATGATTGGTAAAGAGATCAGTATATCAGCACCAAGGGGAACATAACTTCATCACTTAATAGGGAAGTGAGGCAACAATAAAAGGTCATAGGACACGATAAGCAAGCGGATAAACGAGTAAATTATAAAAGATGGGACTTTATCTCCAACAGATGAGGGTAGATTTCCACTTTCATTATTATTCATAAAAGGATTGGCATGCAACAGAAAATCAATAAAAAGATTCCTCTCTAGAGAGGGAAAAATGGAGATAGCAAACTGAGATAACTCGATTAAGACAGAATTTTCCGGTAGAACAAACCATTTCGTTTCGAAGAATATAGTTTATGTATAACAGCTGACAGTTGACAAGACCTGCGAGGAAACATATTAAAGAGGAACTCAATACTCATCCATACTATGTTCAATTTTCTCGAGGATACTTGAATGGCACAACGACTGATTTCTTCAAAATGACTACTACGGACTAGCATGAATTATACTAAGACATTTACTGCTATTTCTGCCCTCATAAAAAAGTATATGAAATGAAAATTTTGGAAACTATAAGTTCGAAAAACAACTTGCTGCGTCAGATGAAAATCTAGAAAAACAGAATTTAGATGCTTAAAAAGCAACTGTTGGTAATTTATATAGTCATTTTAATCAATAACTGTTTAATAATTCGTATTGAGAGATAATTCGTATTGAGAGATTGAGATATTGGATAGAATCATCGTGGCACTAGAATGCATGAACTTGAAATGAATAGAAAATAAGATAATTAGTCAGAATTTCTGAGACAAACAGAATAGGAGGTTGGTAAGGAAAAACCTGTATTATAACAAAAACCAATTTTCTCTTTATTGCTACAATATTTCAACTCAGTTGTATTTGAAAAGTCATTTTATGTAAATGGTTCCTGCACGGACATTATCGGTAAAAACCGAAATATTTTTAACATAAAAATAATGTCGATATTGTACAGATGTGTAGTTCAATCCAACATTGCGTATGAACCTGCTAATCAACATAATTTTTACAGTATTTTACAATACGAGCTGAACTATACATCTATACAATATCGATACTACTTTTATATTAAAAATATTTCGATTGATAGACATTTCAAACATCTCCCATTCATAATTCAATTTACAATAATCGCTAATTAGGAAAATATTCCAAATTACTTGCAGAAAACTGAACTGCTATTTATTAACACTGAAGTTTTTATATATTTTTCTACAAGGGCAAGAATTCATTACCTTGACCAACAGTATTGTGCATATCGTCCTTTTATTAAGATCACTTTTAGCGCTGTTGTCAAGATGACTAACACTAATATTATGTAACACATGAGGCAACGTAATATGTATGCGCAAACTATTCATGCAATAATAATGTACTAATTCTTGAAGGATGCAAAAAGTGAAGCTTATCAAATGTAAAAATAGCCAGTGCAATAGAAGACGAATGAAAGTGCTATGTTTGTATTAGAGCAGCTGAAATGACATTCGTACTCCCTTTATTGAAGGCAGATGCATTAAGGCCTAAAAGTGAGCACATCCTTCACCTAAGCAAAAAATGACTTCCTGTGGAAGAGATGAAAAAGAACAACCTCCATCTAGGTAGTCAATAAACAGGTAGGTTCACAGAGGTCTTAGTAAGCTTTCCAGCAACCATGGGGTAAGGAAAATAGAGAAAAATCGATTTACTTAAGGGAAAACAGCATGTCTGCGATTACGCCATCCTATTAAACTCTCTGCATCAACATAACGAAGCTTGATGATATTTTATAAAAACTTCTGAATTTTTTGATAGAAGTGAATTTCGAGAGAATATGCCAAAAAAAGCTGAGCAAATACATCTTCAAGAAAATTAGGGAAAATTAAGGAATTAGGGAATACTTCCGAATAGAACTAAAAAATACATATATAACGATACCTAATAACTGATAAATTTCAATTTTTAAGAAAGGAAATGATGAAAAAAAAGTCGAAGCAAGAAAAAACAACAAAAGAAATGAACAACTTCATGAGGAAATAAATTTTTCTTAGTATAAATAATGTAAGAAACGACAGGATATTTGGTTAAATAAAAGGACATAATTTAACGCTCATTCTAAGAAATCAATAACCAAGAAAAAGAAAGGGAGGGCGACAAATAGTATATAGCATTGAAGCATCAAAAAAAAACAAACTCTGTTCTAAACTGGAAAATGTTAGCGACCAAACAGCTGTTCTGCATACCCTAATTCTTGTGGAAAATAACATATGTAACAACATTACCGAAAGTAGTCGAAGCAGCACACTTTGTGGCATTCGATTTGTTCCAACAATGTCGGACGAATTATTTTCATTACCTTTTCATACATAATAAACATATAGAACAGTTGCATGGAACGGATAAGTGCATAAATTAGAAAACGAGGTTTCTTTAGAGCAAACTCAATACTAAAAATATATTAAAAAAGAAAAACGATCCGATTCAATAAAATATCACCATATTTTTCTATGATTTGCAAAATATTCGTCGAATGTTAAATAATTTTGGCTTAAACGATGGTAATATAACTTAAATTTAACTGTGATCGATTTCATGCAAAACAAAGTTCTTTTACCTTAATAGGAGTGCTGAAATCGCTTATTTAATTTGAGTTCTACCCACATGCTTCCAAAATTTACTTTCATTTATTGTAAAATTCTTCAGCATTTGAGATAGTTTAGTGGTACCCTACTCACTAATCATTTACTTGCAAAACAGCATTCATTAGTCACCTGATTGTGACCATTTAATCAAAATCATGCGAATAAACAAACCTTTTTCCAATCCTTTTTTGAACTTTTTCCCATTGATATGTCTCAAAAGATCGTCTGGATCTTTTGAAATGATCTTCATAGTAATCTTGCAACCGAATTCATGAGGACTAAAGAAAAAACGGTTACAAGTTTTTTATTTCAACAACTACAACCCAATAATGAATGATTTTATATCGTCGAGACAATGAAGCATTAACATCTCCCTTAACCAAACAATATTTAATTTGCAAAATGATCCATAGGTACACGGCGATAATATACAAGAACAAATTAGACTTAAATTCGGTCCTAAATTCGAAATTATGTTCTTTGAGAGCAAGTTGGATCCTCGCATATATGCGAAAACTGAAAAAAAAGTACCCAATATCATCGAAATATTCACCATATTCCTTCATAATCTGATGCATCTTCCATGCACGAACAAATTTTGATGTCTTAACGTATTGGTCGAGTTGATCAAAATTTGAAGGAATCTCGTGCCCAGTCAATGTACATCGTAACTACAAATGATTAATGAAGGAATGATTGACGAATGTATGATTTGATTTCTATACCGTAAAGCACAATACTTGATGGAAAATAAATAAGTCATTTCCATGAAAGTCAAAAAAAATCAAAAATTTCATGCTCGTCATTTTCATGAAAAATCAAAAAAAATTAAAAACAAACCTTTTGCCTTTCATCGTATTCAAAGACAGGATATTGATCCAAAAGACCTTGCAACTCTTTCGTCATTCTTATGGTTCACTGACTAGAATAAAAGTTTTCAATTACCTAAATAAACAGTACTTCGCCATTAGCACCACTTTACTCCTCTATACGTATTAACTTCTACTCAACTAGGACAATCGCATATTCGAAAGCTTCAGTGCCTCATTTTTACGGACCGTGTAAATTTGATGCCTAAGTGATACGTGAAAGACAGGTCTTGAGTTGTTCTGCGCTGACTTGTATGCATATTGGCGGTGCGGGATGAGACTTTATAAATTTACAAAGTTAAATTGCGTAATCCAACGATTGTTCGATTTGCACATAAACTGTGGTCATGCACGTAATATGTAACAGACCTCTTAAAGTACTTTTTTGCGGCGGTATTGTCAGATGCTGATGTCTTTAAGATCCCTTAGCAATTCTTGTTGTTATATACTTTCCAGTTTGGTAAGGTAACTCGTTAGAGTAGCCGGAACCGTTTGAAAAACTAGTACTTAGTAGTAGTAGTTATTGATTACTTCCGCAAACAGTGTGCCCCGAATATTGAGGTAATCGTTGATTTATGTTCCAGGAGAATTATTGAATTGAAAATGATTTTTATCATTCACTCCTTTCACTTCTTGTCTCTTGTTTTCCTTTTTTCGTTTTCATCAAAATATGACCGAGAATGATGTGCAAATTGTGTGGGGAACCTTCCCAGTTCTTGGGGAATTTTTTCTTGCTTTCTAGACATGAAGTTTTCATTACGTTACTAATAGCATTATATTATGTGAATTATCCATTCAACTCCCTGCTTTAGTTCGCTGCCACAGTCGTCTAGGATTTCTCCCATCCACTTATCGCCTTTGTTTCAATTAACTTTATTTTCAATTGTGTTCTGACTTTCTATATCACTTTCTTTCATCGGTGAAGTTTGTCGTCTATTTTATTTTGTAAAATAAACGATTAGGAGAAATAACTCTATTAAGTTAGGTACTGAGTAACACTGTTAAGTTTAACACCATTAATAACACTATTAAATTAGTTACTGAATATCAAATAATATTCATCAAATAATACCCTTTCTTTTAATTAAAATTTTTTAACTGATTTCAGCAAAATTCGGAAAATCAGTTTTGATAAGTTATGCTTCTTTAAAAAACCACTTTTATTGATGAAGGTAAGCTCTGGAAGATCAAAACACACAATGTAATTATAACATTAGTAATGAAAAGTAAGGAAAAAACAGCCTAATTATTGTGCAATATTTGTGTTTCTCTTGGAAGTTTCCAAAGCTAATGTTTCTGTTGGGCCATATGAAGGTTCGTGTAGTTCATACTCATATTTTCGCCTGCACTATCGATATAAGTGTGAAATTCATTATTTAGGTAAGTGCAGGGTTGTGAATGGAGGAATGGAATCCACAAGTGCTTAACGACCATTTGGCTAATTTCAGCTACATCGGAGAGTAGGTTAAAATCAATTCACTTATAGTTTGCTTATATCAATTTACTAGTTGTCACCTAAATTCAAACGCTTTCAACATATCTTCCAAAAATTATCAAAAGAAAAAAAAATAACTTCCATCATTTTTAAATACAATGGAGGATGGCGTAAAGATTAAGATCGCAGTTAGCCTGCTGCCTCTTACTGTTGTATCCATTTATGCATAATTTTTGCTACTTTACACATCCATGATTAATCACTGTCGATCATGCTTTTCTTTCGTCCTTTTGGCTGATAGAAATCTGATAGCAAAAAAGAAAAAAAAAATTTTAGATATGTACCCTGTGACAGCGACTGGACTGTATACAAGAAGTTTGCTTCAGACACGGTAAATTCTATCAAATATCCACATTTTCACCGCTGGTTGAATCATCTGAAGTTTCTGGAAGGCGAACCAAAACTCAAGTACGTTAGGTTTGAATTTTATATTCTTCTGTACTTTGGGATAGATCGCAAACATTAGCATAAAACTCTTGTACTTAATCATAAAAATGCACAGGAATGGAAATGAACTGCACAAAATCTTTCATGTTTAAAAATTATTATTAATAAAATCATAGATTCCGTCACACTGTGTTTACTACCTTTCGCCAGAAATATCACTACTTGAGTTTTGAATCGAAAGTCAAGAACAGTTAATAACACTGATGCCTGTATTTGTGATACGCAGTAGTCATTCTAGTATTTTTTGTTATGCATGCTGTTATAGATCTCTGTCTGATACTTCTGGAACGTCATTATTGCATGCTGTTTATGAAACCGCAAAGTCATGGTCGAGTGTCGAAAAAATGGATAATTCTGGTTTACCCCAAAATTTGCTGCATTACCTTGAGAAACATCATCAATTTGACACGTTCGAATACGCTACAGCTGCTAGAGAAGATCATCAAAAAGTAGTGGGTGCTGTGAAAAGTTTAAAAGCAGTTGAAGGGGTTTGCATTATTCGGGTTTATTTTTTACTTCTTTATCAATTTTATCATCTTTTATATTCACTGAGAAGAAAAACAAGATATATCATAGTCCTACTATATTCATATATTACCCCAAAATTGCCTTTGTAGTTTTATAGTTAGTGGAAACGGAAGAACGAGTTTCAAAAACTTTCGAATTGACAGCTGAAGGTAATGAAATGGTTGAAAATGGTTCCCACGAAGCGAAGATTTTTCTATTTGTGGGGCCAAATGGGATTGATCAAGCGGAATTAATGGTACTACTTCGTTTAGTAATCCGAGTTTGTGTTTGATTTCCAGGTTGCTACATGGAATCATTTTATAACGTGCCTTATTTTGTCATAAGTGATTAAGAGGATAACAAACAAGATAGTTTGCAAGGTCTGTGACGCCTTCAGTGAAATAATGTCATACTTTGAAAAATATTTCACTTACAGAAGCTACCATTCGGTAAAGTGGGAATAAGTAAAGCATTAGCATCCGGTTGGATTGCAGTTGATAAGACTGCTAGAACAGTGCGTCTAGTGCGAAAAGTAGAAACGATCAACGATAAGGTACAGAATGAGCTCAAAATGGTTTTGGAAGGGAATATGCAGAAATTGGATATGAAAACCCTAAACGAGTTGAAGAAGAGGAAACTGATGACGGAAATGTAGAGTGCTTTTTATGTTTTGGCTTGTTGCCACTAATGTGGATTAAGTTTTCTGTGGATTGCTGAATCCTAATTAAGTCCAAGGAGGGAAAGGGTAAATTATCCGTAGATTGAGGCTGCAATCAAATTTGAAATTTAAGATCAGTTGTGTAGTAGACCAACTATGCTATGTTTCAAGTAGCACAAGAAAAATGAGAAAAAAAAGCTTAGAAAAGAAAATGGCGCAAAAAAAATTGAATGCACTTTTCACATTGTATGCAGTTTACGTAAGCGTTCCATTTCTGAACGCGAAGACTTAAATCATCAGTTTATCGCTGTTTTTTTCTTTTTTTTTCTGTGATTGAAGCCATCACCCAACTTTTTCAGTAACATCAAAAGTTATTTGGTCAAAAAAGGTACAGCATTTTCGACAGTCTTAAGTAAACCCGAGGTCGATCTCACGGCAGACATGATTAACAGGTAGATAGAGCTCTGATCGTAAAATATTTTTATTGATACGTTTTTTGAGCAACAGCTTAATTTTTGGTAATTTTATAGTGGTTCATGGAGGAAGAAGATGTTTAAGAAGTATAACTTTGACGCCTTAGGCATGATGCCGGCTGGTGGCCATCTGCATCCGCTTATGAAAGTGAGAAATGAATTTCGGCAGATTTTCTTTCAAATGGGGTTTGTTGAAATGCCTACTAACAGGTGAGATATTGCTTAAATTTGATTGAAAGTTGGGTTTAAATGTTAACAGTGTTTTCTTTCTGCTTCTTTTTAACTTTGAAATAGTTCGATGGTCTACCCTGCTGCTTTAATGGCGGAAAAAATTGGGCTTATGTGTTGATTTATTTACAATTTTTTTGAGATACGTGGAATCTTCCTTCTGGAATTTCGATGCTCTGTTTCAACCACAGCAACATCCAGCACGTGATGCTCATGACACCTTTTTTCTATCAGATCCAGAAAAAAGTTTCAGTTTCCCCGAAGATTATTTACAGCGAGTTAAAAAGGTTCATGCTGAGGGTGGGTATGGTTCCAGAGGGTAAGTTTCATTGCAAACTTCCTTAGCATAAAGAAATGTTTAATTGGTAGCTACGAAGATTCGAGGACTTTGAAGTTCAGGCGTTTCTGGAATTTAACTTTCAATCAAACAAAATAATATCATTTGAAGAAACGGACTTGGGAATTGTAATGAAAATTGTAAAATTGAAAAGTAAGGAAATAATGTGCCTTAATATAAAAACGGGCAAGATTAAATATTACTGAATTAGAAAGTAATATGGTCATTTCATTGAATTATTCCAGATTTTGTTTAATTTTGCGACCTTATCCGAGAAAATAGAATGAAACACTTTATTTATTCACATCGATGAAAGGATGTTTTTCGCACTTTGTTTCAGTTATAACTATGATTGGAAATTAGAAGAAGCGCAAAGGAATGTTCTACGAACACATACAACTGCAATTAGCGCTCATCAATTATATAAGCTTGCTAAAGAGGTTATTTCTGTATGTATTCCATTAAACTGTAGCTGGCCAAACTCTGGAATGACTTATTGTGAAATGAGTCTGGATTAGATGAGCTGAAGTATGCTTGAAGTTTAATCTGTATGGTCTTCCTTCTCTTACCAAACAATTTTGAGCCTAAAGCAATATTTTTTGTCAGTTTCGTACAGTTATTTCCATAATTTATCTTTCACTTAGGGATTCAAATCAACAAAAATGTTCAGCATTGACAGGGTTTTCCGAAATGAAACTCTAGATGCGACACATTTGGCCGAATTTCATCAGGTTTGCTAACTCTAAAATTCTATTCTAAATGCAAAGCTTCTTCACAATTTCTTAAAAAGAGCGGTATCGTTAATTACTAATCATGTTTGCTGTTTTGCTTAATTCTTTTATGTTAAATTCTATGGTCTGTTTGAGCTGTTTATTTTCTAGGTCGAAGGTGTTGTTGCTGAAAGGAATTTAACACTTGGTCACGTTATGGGTCTTTTCACCGAATTTTTCCGCAAATGTGGTGAGCTTCAATCCGAATATCTTTTTAAGCTTTCAGTTTTATGTTTATTTCATTACTCAAATGAACAAAAGTTATAAAGCTATTTGTTTTATTGCAGAGATTTCGGTTTTAAATTGGGAAGGTCTCATCAACGCGTGCAATTTCAGGCATTACTAATCTTCGCTTCAAACCTACCTACAATCCTTATACAGAACCATCGATGGAAATATTTGCTTTTCACGAAGGATTGGGAAAATGGGTAGAAATAGGCAATTCGGGCATGTTCCGCCCTGAAATGTTGTTACCTATGGGATTACCAGTTGATGTGAACGTTGCTGGCTATGGATTGTCTCTAGAAAGGTTAGCTTCGTCTTCGTCTGTGCGTAATTCGTATTTCGTTGGGCACTTTTCTCCATTCTATAAGAAACTATAGCGACATCATATACTCATATTTTTATTTCAGTACTATAATCCTGAGCATTAATTTAGTAGAGTTTTACAAAAATTTATGGTTTTTCTAACAATGTTTTACAGGCCAACAATGATCCGCTATGGGATCGATAATATAAGGGATCTGTTTGGTCCAAAAGTTGATTTACGAATGATTTATGAGAATCCGATATGTTGTCTTGACAAAAATTGAAATAAATTATTGTCTATTTTACCGCAAGTAACAATAATTAGTATTGGTTGTGTTTTTGAAACAGGTTGCGAGCAGTTAACTTTACTGAATAACTTTCAATCGATCATGTCCCAGACTTCGTTCCAGTGTTTCCCAAATTAATTTCGAAAGTCAATATTTTCAAAAATTGCCATCCACATGATTTCTGAAATCAAGGATTTATAGCTTTAGGAAGTCACTGCTTTGAAGTTTAATGTTGTTCCTTAGAATGCTTTAAAATCTCACTTTGATGGATTTTTTCAGTCTTTTTTATGAAATCTTAATATTGCGACTTTCTCATCATCCGATGATACCACGTAGCAAGTATGAGGGTAATCATTTTGAACGGTTAAGCGAGACTTGGAAGGTCCATCCTTTCTGGTGTTCGACTTTTCGATGTCTAGAGAAAGATTGTTAGTTAAGTTCCGAAGCTTTTTTGTATGATTGGTGGAGCAGCTTCCCAGGAATTTCCTTTGCGTTTGCTACAAAATATTAATAAATGGTCTGACTTATTTTCCGTTTTTTACATTCTATTCAAGTTAGTTGGAATTGCTCGATTTAGAGTACGTGAAAATGCATCTCAGAATATGATATCTATTGCTATAACAGGAAAAAAAACTGGAATGCTAAATATTGAGTTTTCGAATTTCTATATTTTATCTTGTTATTCGGTTTTGTTTTGCTTTCGTGTTGTTACTAGTAAAACTCCGTAATAATAATGGATTATATTTCGAGGTTCATAACCGCTTTCTGTCTCTTCTCTTGTTAGTCTGGTCGCTTAAAGAATTATCTATGTCCAAACAATTTTTTTTAAATTACTAAATTTGCTTTCTTTGTGAAGAAATTTCACTTTTTAGTGAAGTGATTGGCAACAAGTGATGAGAGTCCAGTAATCGGATCTGCATCTCCCACTGATGTAAGTGCATCATCCAGTTATGCAACAAACAAATCTTTATGGTGACATGTCGTCCATTAATACATGCTTCTCTTGCCATGATGGTCAGGTATATCCGATGTGGGAAAAAAAAATTTTGGAAAGACCGTGAAAATGCTTTCAGGAGAAGCTTTTTCCAGTAAACCAGGATATGAGTATATAGTGGACCAATCCGTGGAAAAATTTATTCTTGATTCTTTTTGCTTATCTAAATTATCATCTTAGAATTCTTCGGTCGTATTTTTTAAGAAAACAATGGCGAAATTATAACGGTCTTGGCAATTAGAATAGTCAAGTAGGAAGTTGCGTATTCCAGAAGTTTTTGCGGATGTAATATGTAGGTATTGTGATAGAAGTTGTTTTACCATCCCTCAGTTCGTTCTAAGTACTGCACTTGCTAATAAGGTTTTAAATGTTTTCAATTACCTAATTTTTATCATGCAACATGTGGCAGTGCTTCCCCGCGTTTAAATTGCAAGTGGTGCTATGAACAGATCGTGTTTTATCATTCATTAGTTTCGCTTTTCATTCCCTAAGGTGCTGAGATTAAAGAGCTGAGTCAGTATATGTTTCACTTTAAATAATAATTTTAAGCATTATCGATTATCGCTTCTTGCTTTAAGGTAGAATTATTGCGTGGATTAAGGTAGAATTATTGCGTGGATTTAGCTGGGAAACTTGCACTTGGCTTTTGTCTTTCTCCATTTTGATTTTCCTGATTGAAAAGTGATCAAATAAAAGACGGGTATACCGGTAGGTTGCTTCAAATTGAAAAAAGTAATGTTGTGTTGTTGGTACATTTCAAACTTTTGCTCTTGATTTTGCCATTTGAGGTTTATCTACAGTGATATTGCTAGCATTACCGGAAAAATTGTTCTGACCTCAGCATGAATTTTCTGTCCAGTTCCTGTCCACCATTTTTTTTTTCATACTAAATCTCAGAGCATCTAGATGGCTTCTGGAAAATACTGTGAGGCAAAACCGTTTTTTACCTGCAATATTCCCAGTAAAAGTCATCTTTGTACTTTATAGAACAGATTTTAGGGTATGCTGAGTACCCTTATGAGATGGGCGTGCGACTTAACCAAGAAATCTCCAAGATTGGTGTTTTTTCAACCAGTAAGAAATCGTTTCGGATTAAACAGAAGAGAAAAATATAGGCGACGCATTGATGAATTTAAAGAGAAATTAGAACAGTCGAAACAGAAATTACCTTATCAGGAAGATGTGATTCCGCTCCGTCCATCGCGTGATTTATGGAAAGCACTCGGATTTACTGTTGGAGTATGTCAAGTTTTGCACTTACTGCAAATTTTCTTCGCTAGTTGCAGATGTTAAAAGACAGCAGTAAATGGCATACAGAAATATCTTCCGACATACCATTTAACAAGCATTATATAGTGACCGAAATTTGATTATTAAAATACAGTCACTTTCATGGCTGTGCAAATTTTTAGGTATACCATGTAGTTTAGAATTTTAGATTATGATTTATATTATTTTCCTGTTGTTTAGGTTGGAGCTGTATCATTTGCGCTGGCTACAGTATGTGATCTTAAAAGATCCAATAACAGGTACATGTTAAATTTAGAATTTTCGTTCTTTTGTCTGGACACAAAGAAATGAGATTCTTCTCTTTTAAATACAGTCAAAATATAGTGAGTACCAGTTGTTTATTTCGATTTCATTAGTTTTATTTTTAGGACTTAGCTTTCAGGTGGCGTGAAATCTACGAAGTGGTCAGTGTAAGATATAATGAAACCAAAAATCATTTGTCTAAATATCGTCGACTTCGAGATGGTGTCAAGTGTACTTTTATACTCGTTGGCATAAACGTAGTGGTGATGCTGATGTGGGGCATCAGGTCTTGGCAGATTTTCATGTGGAGATGGTTTACAAATAGTTTTGCTTCAAGTTCGTTTATATATTTTCACTTATAACTACTTCAATTATAACTCTTTACATTTTCTAAACTTAGGAAAACTTTTTATATTCTCACAAACCTACTTAAAGCATATACCTTTTAAACTTGTCTCCACGATTTCCTTAGTATTAATACTTAGTTTAATTGATTCAATTTTCTTGTAACTCGTGCATGAAGTTGACATCACCATTTACTCGATTTGATTTTATTTTTCGAATTACACAAGTGATTCCAAGCTTCACAAATAATTTCTTACTCTCAATATTGAACACGCATACATTCTACTAGTGTATTGTGATTTATATCCTGTACTTAATGTGCTTATCAAATGATGTATTTTAGAAGCTCTTTGTCTTCCAATGGTATTAAGTGCTTTCTCTCATGCAAATATGCTTCATCTTGTGCTAAACATGTATGTGCTCCACACATTTGCCCCTGTTTCCATCGATTGTTTTCTTGGGATTGAGCAGGTTTGAGATTAAATAAAGTGTCTTCTCATTTCTTGTTAGTATTGACTCTGAATCATTATTCTGTATTCACTCCTTTTTTATTCAGAGTAGTGTTTTTATTTAGAATGTTGTCTTTCTGCTAATTGATGAAAATCTGATGTTTCGCTGACTGTATTTATATTTACAGTTTTGGGCTTTCTATGTAACAGCCGCTGCGGTATCGTCCTTGGCTGGAATAACGCACAAATGTGTAATAAGGACGAATCGACGAGCTCTTGGAGCTGTTAGTTCTAATTTTATCATTTCTGAGATATTTTCGGTCCATTCCTTCAGAAAGTATAAATCGTGACCTAATTACTATTTAAGTTGCTACTTTACAACTTTGCAGAGTGGTGCGATAATGGCTCTATTAGTATACACATGCATTAAATTGCCAGATGCAAGACTAAAAATTGTTTTTGTGCCCCATTTTGATTTCTCAGCGAAGTCAGCTGTGACTGGAATGATTGCTTTTGACTTCATATGTTTGCTTCTCGGTTTCAAATTGTTCGATCATGCAGCACATTTAGGAGGATCACTGTTTGGATTGTATGTTTGCACTGTATTTATAAACTTCTCCGATCAGTAGCAAAAATTTTTTTGAATTGACGGGAGTCACATGAATTTCATAAACAGTGATGGATGGCATGTGTAGGATTTTAAAAAATGTTTTTCGTGATTTTAAAAAGAGCTCGTTATATGCTTTCTTTGCTTCGGGTAGTGCTCTTTTTTGCTTTTTTCGGAAGTTACATTTTTATATTATATTTTTTTATGTTCCAAAGAATGTTCCAGATTCTATGGTATGTATGGTCAGCATCTTATCTGGAAAAAATATGGTGACCAGATCCTCAAATTATGTGGTCTAAGTGCAGAAAAAAGGCGAGACATGGAGCGACCACGACGAAGTCGAAGTATTCCGCCTCGTCATTCTTGACTTTGTTCCTGATTTATATACGCTTTTTTTTTGCTTCATTGCTCATGTGATTTGATAATATAAGTATTGGAAGAAATGACTTCAAGGCATCCGTAAAGCCTTGTTTTTAGGAAGGGCTGAATTTTCTTATTCTCAATTCTCCTTAATATGATAAGAGATAAAAGAAAGATGATTCCTGCTGATCTGATCTCTCTCAGCAAAACCTGAAGTTTTCGGGGTGAAGAGGAGGATCAAGATAAGTTGGTGCTGAAGACAGAAACTAGAACCTCACTTGGAGTTTAAGTCCATGGTTCCTCTAATTTCTGATACTTATCATGACATCTTGATTTCAGATATTTTATCAAAATATTTTCATCATTTTATAAATGCAAAAATCTGTAGACCGATGTCATCTCTGTCAATTCCTACTCGGCATCGTACAGGTGAGTCAAAAAAAAGGCACCCCTCGAACTTCTATAAAGTTGTTCCAAATGATAGCACTGCCCTTATTGATTCTTTTTAGTTTTTGTAACACTCGATGTGTAGGGCTCAGTTAAAGCCATTATTTTTGAGCAAAACTAATACCCTCAAGTTTCCAGTCAGAGTAATATGGTTCTAATCTTTAGTGAATTGGTGAAAATCCTTTCAATTTTCCAGTTAAATTACACACAGTAAGCAGGTCAAATTCACAACACTTCTTCCACAAAAGTGGTGATTGTACATTACATACCTCAACTCACTTATTAGATTTTACTAAAATAAAGCGTTCAAACTTTTAAATACCTTTACGCCTTTCCAAAAAGAACGACAGGGAAGTATATCAACTGAGCTATTGGTGTGCCATTTGTATTTTTTTCGGAACTTCCAAGCTAGCAATTCATTATATGCTTATTTCTGGCTTTTTCGTTTTTTCTGTTCTTCTTTTTTTTGTGGGAACGGATTTCTTATTTAGCACTCTTCTCATTTTTTATTTAGTAACTAAATAGGTAAAATACTAATCCTATAGAATCTCCGCATTAAATTTGAGAAGTTTCTCGTACATCCTCCAAAAAGTTGGAGAGAAATATTTCATTCCAGGGATTATTTGATTTGAATAAAATATTTTTGTGAAGTCACAACGAAATATTTTTACTTTCTAATTTTCGATATGACAGAACTACTTTAGATCAGTTATCGGTGAAATTTTGATACAGATAAGTACTCGAAGTTTTATTTCATACAGCGTGACCATAGAAATACTGAATGTTTTAAAATTTCTTCTCGGCCAACATTAGGGATTCGTTCTGCCTGGATACGAAACACGAACATAATCCATGGTTGGCTTACGTCTCTTCCTTGATTCCTGTGCAGCAGAAGGATCGCAACTCGGATTTCCCCATCTACTCCATTCTGAGCAGACATTTCGCCTGTTGCCTCCTCTGTACGATTTTTGCTCACCACTGCTGAAACATGTTTGGAAAATCTAGTTTTCCCTTCTGTAAGTCTTTGAAACTTTCACCGAAATATCAAAACTAATTTTCATTAATTTTAGACTGACTGAAATTTCCAAAGAATCCCCCCTCCCGTTATTATGCAGAAAGATAATATAGAATTCCCCTTTATTCCATGCACATCATAACAAGCGCAAGTGGTGGAAACATACATGTAATCGAAATTTCTTTTTGGTCTTTTGCTCCATGGATACACAATGACTGGGTTGGAAAAGCCACTTGCAACCTCTACGTACAGCTTATTAGCCTGAAAATCTTACGCCGACATAACTACCACTTCAACAGCTTTTGTACCGGTTAATCTGATTGGCTTACCATTGTATACCGATTGGCGAATAATTCATTTAGATTATCTTCCGTCTTTTGATTGACAAAATCAGTTAGATCAGGCAAGTCACGCAACCCTGTAAAGCAGTCATTTGAAAGAAAGCTAAAAATCAAGGACACCAATCCTCACAGCTTACAACTTTACCATCCATGAAGCGAAAATAAACCTGATATACCTGCACTAGCACTGCTTACTTCTTGGGGAAACGGACGTATCTGAGCATCGCATGTGTCCGAATCATTATTTGGGGCGACTGTATCCGCTGTTTTCTCTGGATCATTCATGTGCACTAAATACAGTTTCACCTGATGGAGACTTCTAGTCAGAAAACTGCGTCAGCAGATTATTTTGATTAAAAGGATTCGTGCTGAATTAGGAAATGCCATAATCAATATACAATATTCAGTACAAAAAAGTGCACATTTTATTGCATTAATGTGTAAAGAAGGATTTATTAATCAAAACAAAATAATCCGAAACAGTAGATTTGAAAATAATTTTTTTTTACAGAAAAACGCGAAGTACAAATAACTATAAGCAATAAAATATTACCGGATTTCTTCGAAAAGCCCATCATTATCTGATGGACCTCAAAAGAACCAACTTTACATTAAACCTCTAGAACTTTCCACTCGCTGTTATCCGTAAATATATATTTTCAAACTTCATCAAATTCCAATCAAATTTTGATTGCGATCTCAACACTTCGTAGTCAGAATAATCAACAACATTCATAACTTCTAGAAGACATTATTAAATTTTTTCGAAGAACCGCTTGCTTTCACTCCTTCCATAGAAACTCGAACTCCTTTACAATTTATCCATTTTCTATGCAGACATAGCAGAAAAGCCGTACGAAGCAGTGGCTAAATTCTTAGCAATTTAGTCTTATCCCCAATCTAATTGTTAAAAAACGTGGATTTCTGACTGTTTTGAAATCTCATTCTTTATGCCAATTAAATTAGAGTAAAGCGAAACTTCTTGCCGCAGAACAAGAAAATTCTCGGTGGAAAATTTTGTGGCTTAAGCTATTGTTAAATATGCATGACGAATGCAAAGCCGATAAATTCGCCCGCTATTTTAAACTTGCAACTAGAAAATACCTTAAAAATCAGCTGCTGACGAAGCAGGAATAAAATTTGTAGGGGAATTGAAGAAAAAAAAAGTTTATAAGAGGAGATACTTACTGGTCCATGGAAATACTGGCCCATTATGTCCATTAACGAAAACCTTTTAGACAGAAAAACTATACATTTAAAATTTTGATGCAATCGAATAACAAAGACTTTGCAAAGCAGCATGAGCATTGATGGAGAAGAGTGAAGCAAAAACTCCGAATGACTGGCCCAAGGTTAGGATCTCGAGGAAAAACTAAAGTAGATTACTTTCAACAAAAAAGATTACATGAACAAAAACGACTATATGCCAAAACTGAGGTTTCCAGCGCTCCTTACTTCCATTTTGTCTACACTCTCATTTACTATATCTATAAGCAAAAGATTCAAACCTATAATTCGCAAAGAATGGCAAATGAGTAGTAGGACAGATGGATTAATATTCTTCTGCATCGTATTTAAAAGTTTGGAACAGATTACATGGGCAGTTTTTGTAGGATAGCAAAAAACTATAGATGAATTAAAATCAAGCAAAAACAGCTTTTGAATAATTGCTATTTGATAACATAACAAATTTTAAGCTTAAAATTACATAAGCAAGACACAGAAAACTAGGAGGGGCTACCCTCGTCGCTGCTGGAACTACTGCTTGAGTCAGAGCTCATCTGTTCAACATTTGTTACTGGCGGTGGAAGTCCTCCTCTAACGGGACCTTGATAGGATGATGAGGGACTAGATAAATGCGAACTACTTCCCGTCATGGATGGACGTCGTTGCAACAGGCTCGCACCTGATGCGGTGCTAATGCGTGGCGATATGATGCTACCACGGCCGGCTGGATTTCTACCTCTAGGTGATGAAGATGACTGTTGAACAAATGTAGCACGTGGACTCCATGATCTGAAATGAAATAACTCTCATTTCCAAACAAAATAAAAACTTAAAATCAAAAAATATCTGTAAAATCTGCGTTTATTAACCCCAACTGCTTCTTAACCAACACCCGAGCACTTTCAGTTTTCATTTTCCGGTGATACTTGAAGGTATATAGTTCATACGTGCGTTAATCCAACTGTAGATCACATTCCTCGTCAACGATTAAAGGAAGATTATTAATATGGAAAATACCTTTGCTGTTGCTGCATAGTTGCCGAATACGATGTCATCGGTGAAGCGCCACGTCCGCTACCACGTAACATCCCGCTAGTACTGGCAGTAGGTTGACGAAGCAAAGATAAAGCTGGAGGAGCTGCTTGTACTATTACACGTGGCGCTGCCAATGCTGATAAACGCAATTCTGCCTATAAGTCTCTTAATATGTTGATTTCAAACTATACTTGAGACTTTATGGAATATGTAAGTTATCAATCTTTATGAGAGACACAAAAGAGAAACAGGTTTAAGAGAGGATTTTCTAACAAGAAGGTTACGAATATTTTCCACTTATTAGTTTAAAAATGCCTAGAGATGATTTTCTTTTTGTTTCCATTATTAGCAATAAAAGAACAAAGATCCTCCAACCTCGGTAGGATATGGTCGAGATGCATCGCCAAGCTGCCAACCAAGCGGCGCTGCGACGGCGTATGTTCTACTGATCTGATTGGCGAAACGAATGATCGTTTCACTATTTACCCTGTTTGCCTCTGATTGGCGCATTTCCTTCACTTTTTTATCGGCCTTAAAAACAATGATTTTGCAGGAACATATGCCTCAAAGTGGAAAGTAACAGGAAGATGATGAAGAAAGTTATCTTCAGTGGTTTCTTTCAACTCTGCTTCAAAATCTTAGAGCCATTCTTTACACTTCACTTCCTAACTTCAAAGTTTAATTTTGGAAAATGCGAAAATACAGATACTCATCTATGAAACAAAGCCAAATTTTTTCCTATACCTGAAAAACCATCTTAGTTATGAGCTTTTCTGCAGCCATCAACTGCTTTTGCAAATCTCCAAGAACTCTATCCCGTGCTTCAACCTCTGCTTCCAATCTTCGGATTTCTCGCTCTCTTTGCTGGTAAGCAGGTACTGAAAATACAAGAACAAGATATGGATAAGCAACAAAAGTTTACAGTCAAACTAACCTTTGGCAAGTAGCTTCGTTAATTCAGTATGTTTCTTGCGGAATGATTCACAAAGAGATGTAAGCGATCCACAGCTTCGATCTCTGTCCAGAACAAACGCAATTATCTGTAATAAAGCAATTCAATATTCAGTTTAATGAGATATTGGGATTAAATAAATGAACCCCACTTTTTCCTCAGAAATCCTGCGCCTCTCTTTCATTATTTTACACTTCTTCGTTTTTTGTTTTGTTCCCAATACTAGTTAGTCATGTACCAGCGCTTATTGGATAAGGACAAGTGATTCTAAACAAAATCTAAAAGGTCTCTTAACTTCAACAAAGAGACGATGAGCAAATTACCGGATTTCCAAAAGTTATAGAAAACGTGAACTGAAAAGAGGGACTAGCCCAGTGAAAAGATACCATCCTGTACAGATAAATGGGAAGCTTTGCAAACGAACTAAAGAACTGTTTTTTTCTAAAGTTGTGGAATGAAGTTGTGAAATAAAAACTTTTTTTGAAGTTCAAAATATAGTTTGGAACCATTTTGATAGTCGCTTCCAGATCCTCCGTACTTTCTTGCAAACGTTCCTTCAAACTGCACCTATCAGCCATCGGGCTTCCTCAAGTAACCTTAGACAGGTACTGCGATCTTCAGAATAACCGTAAACCTTGAATCAATCTAACATCGTTTAACATTTTCAGCGCTCGTGAAATCAAGATAGGTCATGACGCAACAGCCATTGGACCACTCTTTTGTTCTACTTACCATCTTACCATTTGGTATGGATTATTTTCTATGAATTGGAAGGAATGAACGACAGTGTTTGATAAAAGATCAAAGAGACCACTACATAGTAGAATAAAGACATTGTTGACAAGATAAATGCTATTGAGAAGTATGAAGTCAGAGGAAAGGCAATAATTTGTTGCTTTACTTCTCTTCTTTCCTAACATTTCTAAAACTTTTTTCCAACTTTTCGAAATTCTTTTCCAACTTTATAAGTTTTTTTTCAATTTTTTAAGTTTTTTCTAACTTTTTCTAGTTCTTAACTCTTTCAAGTCTAAGATTAATTTATAGTTTGGCACATTTTTATATTTTGATTTTTTTTCAATGGAACCTTACGTGAGGCTATCATAATGATACAACGTGAAGTAACTTCTATATCACCATACTATCATCATGATACTTTATTGATTCTTCTACAGCAGTTTATGAGGAAACGATATAATCTACTGCGAACGAGTTCGAACAGATGAGTATTGATTGATGTGGCTAATTGATTACTTTATATCTCACTTCGGAGTTGATATTTCTATATTTGCTTGACTCATAAGAGTAACTTACATCTTACTTTGTCCTGCAAAGATACAACTTATATTTACTAATGGTCTTTTCAGTTATCTTAAACACTTATCTTTCATATTCATTGCAGAAAAAAATGTTGTAAGCAACATTTCTCTTCTCGTTTCATTCATTAAAGAAGCTGTTTTTTTTTCTGTTTAGCATTTTCTCTATGCTTTCAAAAATTGACAGTTTGGCTTTGTTAGCATAGCTAAACATTGTTGGGGCTATTATTGATCAATTCTTGTTAATGTTATAATCTTCCTTTTAGAACAACAGAAGAAATTAGTTGGACAGTAAATTATTAGTGTAAGGAATTTTCTTTTAGATTTCTTATCAAGCGGTTTACAGGAACTACAGGAAATATTCAGTGCTTTCTAAATTTCATTTCTAAATTTTCAATTAATTAGTGATTCCAATCCAGAAGAAAAGTTTTTGAAGAATTAATCGGTTAAATCATTTGTGATTTCCAGCAAGACAATGAAGATTTGTTATTTTAAAAATGAAATTTAAGATATTTTTAATACCCGCATACCTTGCTAATGAGGAATGGACAGAGAAATTAACGAAAACTGCGCCAAATACTTTAACACCTCTTTTTGTGGCCTTTTTGAATTGAGAGTGATTCAAAGTTTGCAATCTTAACGACTAAGGAGCTGGAAGAAATTACCAAATTAAGAGTTCGCTTTTAAAGATTTTAAAGGAAGAGCAATCAAAGTGAACTTTCCATTTAATCATTTCGGACTAGCGACGCAAAGTTCTTGTATCCTATAGAATACAGATTTCTTGACTTTAAATTATTAATCGATTCAAATCAAAGCATTTCTCTGTTCGGAAATCTTGACTCAAGTTATTCAAATTAATCATTGATCAATGAATATTATTAAATTTAACAAATTTCGTTCGTCGCTTCCCAGCAAGAAATGTTACTAATCATCAATTTTAGTGATCATAGGAGTAAGGGACAGGATCGGAGAGATTTGACACGTCGATCTTTGACATGTGCTGAAATTTAATTATCCTGGGATAAGTAATTTTTTAAGCAAATTGCCAGCGAATCACAAACTTATTCTAGCCCTTTTCCTTCCGCTTATTTGCAATCATAGATGATGGTTGAGAAGTCATGAGAAATCTTCACCTTCACCAAACGATGGATTCATATTCTCGGAAGATTGCGATTACAGTATTCAGAATAAGAAGATCAAAAATCATCGAAGATAGGATAATGCAAATTTGCGCATTCAGTTATTGCATTTGCAATTCCCTGCTCTTCAGTTGTTTTCCTCGATTTTTTTTTTAATTTCGCAGCAAAAAGAATAATTTGCGTAGTCGTTACTGAAGGAAATATTCGGTCTTTCTCTCAATGCTTCTTGAGGGGCCGCAATTTCAAACCGATAAACTTCACTTTATACTGGCAGGCTAAACATCTCTTCATTTTTGTAATGTTGACAGTTTATGAATCATTTACGTATTTCGGTGGAATTAAATGTCATATTTCAAACAAGTCAGTCCTTCATCGTCAAGTAAAGGTAAGAATTGGTAGAGCAATTTCAAAGTATGAACAGAGTGTCTGTAAGATTTATATTTCTTTTATCCTCAAACACAAAGGTAAGAATGATTTAAAAATAAATGGCATTTCAAAAATATTATAATTCAATTAGAAAGAATTTTTTTCCTTTTAGAAAAGAAAAATGTAACTTGCAAGTAATAGCCAATCATTGCTATTATATATTCAATTACTTTTTTTCTGGTTCCTTATTTCGTTCATTTTTTCATCTTGAAAGGCTTCATCCAGTGATTCAGAAAAATTGAATCGTTGGCACAGAGCAAATTGTATCAATAAAGTACCCTTTGCTTGAAATAATTTGCTAGCCTAAATGAAATAACTTGCTAGCTCAATCTTCAAAAAAAAAGGCAACATTATATTATAAGGTTCGTACATTTCTCCCTTTCAAACATATCTTCTTTCTCATACTTTTTTTCTTATCAACAAGAGTGAGAAACAGTCTCTTAAACCATCGGAACACTTTCATAATAATTTTGGCCTTCTTGTAAACAGTTTGAAATATTCTGAAATAGTACTGCTTGATCTCTCTTAACGAAGTTTGATTGATCTTTTGATCTTTTTATTTTTGCATTTTCTTTTTCAACTTATCTCAAAATGCAGATCTATTTTCGTCAAGTGATTTAATTGTGTGACGACAGAGTAGACTTGTCTTCCTGCTTCCCTATCATCCATTCAACGCTTTCCTGTCATTTAAAAATCGAAGTACATTCCTGAATAATGAATCAAAGTACATTCCTGGATTGTAAAGCATTCCTGTCCTCCTCCCCTGCCCATCTTTTATATCCTGTTTTTCACCATTCATCCATTCATCATCACATTTTGCATAGGAACACAAGTTCCTCTTTATTTTATATATTAGCTTTCTTCTTGCAGCAATAGAACCCGTAATCAATGACCGGTTTATCCAGTTATTCATCCAAGACTGATTCCTTAGAATTTCTACTCCTTCGAAGACTTTTTTGGATTATCTGAGTTCAATTTGTCAAATCGACCATAACAACGTCTGTTTGTTTACTTCACTGTATCATTTGGCGAATACCACCATGCGGTAGCTTTTCACCAAAAATTCTGCTGGTCACTATTCTAATAATCGAATTTAGAACGCATATTTTTTCTTCCAATCAATCATCCCAATAAATTGCTGATTTCATATTACTAATTTTTGAGCGCAAAAGTAGAATTAGCGAGGTATTAAAATAAAAGAAATTGAAGACATTTGATCCATTTTTTATTTTCATATTGATATTATGAATGAATAAATGTAATTAAAATAGAATTCCTGTCTTTTGCCAACTTTACTGAAACATGGAAGTGCTGCAATCAACACTCCTTCCATCTCATCATCCCTCCTCAATTAAACTTATCAATTTTATTATCAATCTGTTTATATCGTTACAAAGGACTGAAAAAACATAAAGTTACATCTATGACTAAAAAAATAAAATTCTTGAAAATTTAGAAATTAAACTGGAAAGTTTGCTTGGATAGCCGTAAGTAGTCTTTCTTATGCAATACATACAAAATCAGTCCATCAGAACTACGATGACAATAATTTAGCAAAATCTCCAAAGCTGGCTGCTGTCAAAATGTTTTGAATTCAGAAGTATCAAACAGTGGTGGAAATGAATCTAATGAGGATGGCAAGATTATAGTAAAGACGATTTCTTTCTCCTTATTAGAAATATGACGAAAAGTTCAAAGAAATGGTCCCAGCAAATGGCTAATTAGAAGAAGAATTAATTGCACAAAGAGAATCGTTTGTTCCCTCATAAAATCGGAAAACATTTTTTTTGGCTTCAAAAAAACCTATCATGGACTCATTGCATTTTACAACACATCTTGATATGGACAGGTTGATGACTAAAATTTGATGAAAAGAAAAAATGAAAAAGGCATAAACACCTCAAAAGAGAATCTTCTTCTTCTTTTCGTTATGATAAATGAAAATGATCTTTGTGCCTTACATTTGGGCCTTCTATGAAGAAGGAAAGTAAGAAGACGATAAAAACGCTTTCGCCAGCATTTGCAATATCAAACTTTTGTTAAGTATCACTTTTGATTTGCTCCATGGAAGAATGAAGGAAATTTTTTCTTGTTTCTAATGCAAATTAAAAATTAAAACAGCACCTTAATTGTCGCATGTCACAACAAAAATGAAAAAAAAATGCAATATTCTTGTCACTGAAGTTTGCTAATTGAGTCGGACAGATGAGAGGAACGTGTAAAAGAATATATTTTCAAAAAGCGAGGGAAAAATTGAGATTTTTTTTTTGCAACTTCTTCACACTTAGTTATTACAGGAGAGAGAAATCTTTGTAACCTGCTAGAAATATAATAGAGATATGCAGAAAAGCGCATTTAAGAAATAATGAATATGCCTGTTATCCGGCATCTCTTCCCGATTACCTGATTGTTATCCTTCCGGAAGACTAATACATATTTTACATAAACAATCAAGTTTCATTTAATTAGACTTTACTACTGTAAAATATTCATTTTCAGTTCTAAATAAATAATAATCGATGAATTTTGACTACGAAAATTGAATTTGATTGAATGTTCGTTTACCATCGAATAGTTCACTCAGTAATTATACAGTTTAAAAGTGGATCTTCATTTGATTAAACTTTTTATACTTTTTCGAGTATCCAATACCTGCTAGGTGAGAGGAAAAAAAAATAAAGAGATAGATCCTATAAAAGTGTATAATACATCTTTTTATCTCAGCCTTTCATGATCAACTTTGATTAATTTCAAAAAGTTTTCATTTAAAAAAGTCTATGGTTCCATTCGAAAATCGAAGTGCATTCCTGAATCGTAATCAAAGCACATTTCTGAATTGTAAAGTATTCCTGTTCTATTCTGTCCAGTCCATCTTTTTATGCCCTCTTTTTCACTGTTCATCCATTCATCATTACAGAGAGATTTATGCAATGGTCAAATGTCAAATTTCCATTAGGCATCGATTGCCAGCTATAATTTCCATAATACGTAACAACCATACCTTCTGTCATAAAGAACTTTGACTCTGCTTTGGATTGTTGCATTTGTGGAGAAGTGGAGCTCACGAAAGTCATCAAGATTGGTGTGTTCACTGGAAGTATAAAAAGTTTAAGCATCAAAATTTATGTTTCAAAGAACTGTGACAGTTTCTTACAATCTGTTGGAAAATGTATGGAAAGGGACAAGATCACTCAACCATTGCATCATAAACCCTCGGCAAAGTTTCTTTCCAGTATGGGCGGTATATGTCTTCGAATCACAAAAAAGCTTTTTAGAACAAAGAGATCTTGTGTGTCATTATGTGTCAATGGATGTTTTCAATGAATTCATGCAATTATACATGATTTCTTGTTGTTTTAAAAAGTTGAAATTTTAACCTGTCTCTTTTGGTTTTTAAACATTCACTTTTTCGTTATTGTGTCTTTCTTGTTAGCATCATTAGTTTTCAGGCTTGGTAAGATATATCAATTTGTTGTATTTGGTTGCCATGATAGATTGCAATTCAAAACGCTCCCCAAATAATAAGCCTGAAAGATATAGCTAAGTTAAATTGCAGTGAGGGCCAGGTCGACTTATGCACTTGGACTGGAAGTGGAAAAATTCCAGTTCCCTGAACTTTATTCCTCATTTAGACTATTCTTATTCTTTCTCGTTCAATTCATCACTTTTTCTATTCTTTCCTCCCATTTTTATTTAGCTAATACGGTATCTTTTGGTAAAGGTATCAACAATTTACAATATATTTACTCTTAAAATTATACTTTTTTTTCCATTTTTCTGTCCATATGAGAGACACGGAATAATCTGACGAAGAAAATAAGCAATGGTTTCTGTTTTACTTGGCCAGATGGAATACTTTATGGCCTGAAACACCACTAGAACCAGATTTTATCTTCTCACTCTTTAATTCAGCCATTCTTTTCAACAGCACAGCATAATTTTGAGGCTAAAATGAGGCTAATATAAAAATGTTTCATAAAAGAAAATAGCAGACCAGAAAAAGAGATCAGCACCACAACTTATTCCCTAACTAGTTTTGCTGATAACCCGGAATGATTATAGGACATTGCAGAAATTCAAATTTGGGTTTCACGTCCCCTAAAATCAAATACCAAAGCTAATGCTTTCCTATCTTTTTACAAAATAAATTACTGATACTTCAACTAAGGGATAGTTGTTCATGTCAAAGAGAAGCAGTATTTTTGATCTGAGGGAAAAATGGAAAAAACCAAAAGTATCATCATCAGCAAAATCAATGCACAGGACATCCGGACAAATATTTGAACAAATATATTTGTTGACCGGCTGCATTCCGGGTCGTATCTTTAGGTGGACCACATTATTTCTCTTCTATTTATTTCATTCATCCATTTTCTAATTTCAAAAACTTTGAACCGATGGGACCCAGTCGGTTGAAATGTAATTTGAATGCTTAATCATGTCGATGTTCTTTAAATAATGTTGTTCCAAACGTATTTTCTGACTTTTGAATCAAAAAGTCTAAGTTTTCATTTTTGACACTGACGGAAATGTCGCAATGACATTTTGTCAAGGATTTGGAAGAATGTTTCGGAAATTATAGTTTTTTAAATACTAAATATTATAACCCGCATTATTCACCCGTTATATCCCGGTTAAAGAAGGTTCCAAAACGAAAATCATGTAGCTAATCAGCTTTCAAATATAGGAATTTTTAAAGTCACACTAGATAGTAACATTTGTCTTCCAACTGGTTTAACTGCTTCTTTTTTGAGCCATTCAAAAAGTCAAACTTTCTTCGATATATGCCATAAAAAATAATACCTTTAAGAGAAAATTTTACCAGAATGCACTCATTTCCTATTTACAAGGCTGGTCAAAGTTGAATAATTGCTCACTTTTTTTTTTTTTTGGTCAGGAAGAAAGGTAAATTTTAATGGCCGAGTAATAATTTAAAAAAAAAAAGAGATTTGTGATGGAAGGGAGTGTAATCTATTAAAAAAAGGTAAACATTTTGGCTGCTACCATAATTTTGGAACATAACTTTTGAGATACGTCGTAAAATATCCTTTTAAGAAAAGATTTCGCTATATCTCTTTCGAAATCCATTCAACTTCTATGCTTTCCATTAAGCATATTGCTCGCACTTCCTTGCAATAAGCATTTTGCTCTTACTATCTTGCTAGCTTTCAGATCATGTAGATCTGACCTGGACATTGGTGGCCCCCGGTCAAACAAGGCTCTCCAACAAATTTTTCTTGCTCGCGGAGTTGCGGGAGAAGCCTGTCGCTTTCCCGAGTGACACTTGGGTGCCATCTTGACAGACGATGGAGGCTTCCCCTGATTGGCTATGTATGTATATATTTAATGTCAGGATCAATTTTCTTTATCACTTCTTTTCATTTCAATTCCATTTCTCCACTTTGTTTTCTTAGTATCTGACCATATATTGACCAGGTTCCTTTTCTTTTTCAGTTGGGAATGTCCAGTTTGGTGTTTTTGAATACAATCTATCTTTGTTTTGTTTTGTTTTTTCCACAATTTTCAATCAATGCTGCTCTTATGTAGTGATTCCCCAAGTTTTTATCTACTTTTCATTTGTCATATCATAAATTGGTATGCCAGCCAAAATCTTTCAATGTTAAAGTCCATTGGTCTTTCATCACAAGTTCATCATCTGAACATTAAAAATAATGATGTAA